>NW_017728935.1:1781062-1871115 GCF_001723895.1 Crocodylus porosus | reverse complement strand
CTTCCTGCCCTTTGGGCAGGGGGCTGGACTCGATGATCTCCCGAGGTCCCTTCCAGCCCTGATGTCTATGAAATCTATGAAATAAATGCCTTGGCAGGCTGCCTATAACGGGACTGGAATGGCTTGGATGCTCCTTTCCCCACAGGGAAACGTGCATCCTTACTGCCTCAATCTCCAGAGGCCCAAACCCTCGCGCTCCCTCTCCGAGATGATCCCAGAGTGGCAGGAGGCTGGGAAGAGCAGCTGTAGCGGCCCCTCCTAAGAGACAATGCCGTGTCCCCTCTGGGCTGCTGTGCCTGGCAGAGCCGGTTATGTGGGAGCTCTGACAGCCACACACGGACCGCCGGGGAAATGGGAGGTAATTAATTCAGATTTCCTTGTAAATGGAGGCGAGGAGGGGAGCCATCCCCCTCCTCCTGAGGACCTCATTTTGCCTGGCTCCAGCAAAAACGCAGGAAGCCAACAGGGTATCATTAATTCCAGGCTGCGGAGCAACACGCCAGGCCTGATGATATGCTCAAAAGGAAGATGTTTTCTATGCTAAACGCCGCCCAGATCACACTCTCCCACGCAGGGCGGCTCTCCGAGACCCTTCCGCCACTTGGTATGCGTAAGGTTGCCAGGCAGCAGTGCCAGCCCCATCCTCCACCTTCCCCACACCCACACACATGAAGAAGCCCTCAATCCCTCCCCTCCCCTGCACACACACATCAGCCTGCTTCCTTGAGACCCATCTACCTTCCAGGCTGCATTTCAGAGTGCAACCCCTTGTGCACACCAGGCACCATGGCTGCACCCAGCCTCCCAGGTCCAGCACGGGCCTGCTTCCCCTTTCCTGCTGGAGCTTTTCAGCCAGGCTCCACTGCTCTCGGTTTCACTTCTGCCTGCCTGATCCGTGCGGATTACATAGCCATCCTAGCGGCCATCTGGCAGGGGGGTAAGCTGTGCCCAGCACGGCTCTTGGGGATAACAGGCTCAGCATATTCACCAAGGGGGATACAGCCAACGTCAGCATCCTGGATCACACAAGGCCAGGCCAACGTTCGCTGAGTACTGTCCCAGTTAGGGAGCTAGGGGACGCTTAATGGACCGGCAAATTAATTTACAGACATGAGACTTGCAAAGCAGCAGGAACGCCGACAGGGCCCTTCAAACAACCTGCAGCCACTTCTTGGCTCAGCCCCCTCAGCGCTACTGGATCCACCGTGCTCCCCACCTCCACTCGTCCCATCCAGGGTCCTCTCACACACAGCTGTGGGGATCTGGCTCTCTGAAACCCCCGTCACACAAGTGTGCCAATCCAACTCCACATCATCCTACTCCTGGGCATCCCTAAGCAGCCTACTTTGTGTACATGCGGGCAGAGGCTGTGCCCACACCAAGGGGGCTCTGAAGCTCTTCCCCTGTGCTGGTACAGACGGGCTGCTGGCATCCTGCATAGCTGTACTGAGACACGGTCCACAAAACATGGCAGCGAAGCTCCAGCTTGTCCACGCTGATGCTTCCATTGCTGCTACCACCACTACAGCTGTAGCAATGGGAACACGCTGGAAACCCCCAAGGTAGACGAGGCCTAGGAGCCAGTGCCTGGTGTACTTAGGACCCCTCTGGTCCCTACAGGAGCACACAGCCCTTGCTGCCTGAATGGCCTTTGCTGGGCACCTCCTTTGCTCCAAGAGATGCTGTTTTAAAGCATCAAACCCAGGCCTCAGCTCCGCACTTTGCAAACACTGCTGCTGTGCTAAGCAGAGCTCTGGGACCCAGCTTTCCCCACAGAGCAGAGGAGTCACTAGGCTGTAAAGCAAGCGAAGGAGGGAGCTTCATACTGGCTTCTAGCCACCTTGTCTGCAGGGACGTAAACCCTCCCCTAGGCCACAGACCCCAACACCCAGAGAGGGAGAGGCAGGGAAGAACAAGGACGATTCTGCCCCTCGACAGTTCTTACTGTTCTGCTCGCTTCAGGGCCTCTGCTTCCACTGAGCCTCCTGCCAGGCATGGTAACCCCAGGCCAGGAGCCTGCAACAGGGTGTTCCTACCCTGTGCCTGCAGCCCTCGCTGCCCCAGGCCGTGGGATCAGAGCAGAGCGAGCGCAGGAGCTGTCTGACAGCTGGGGAGGGAGATGCGACTGCACTGACAAGGCCGCTGTTCACGGCTCCGGTTACCAGAGTCAGTTGAGTACCCTGGCTGTGCTAATTCATGCAGATTTAGTCCCACCAAGGGTCAGCTGCATCTCAGGACTGGCTGATGCCCACAGCTTAGGAAAGAATGTGGTAACACCACTGCGCACACACTGTCCACAGGAGCGGAGAGCACAATGCAACACACCTGCGAGGAGCAGGCTGTGAAAACCATCACGGACCACCACGGTATACAAAGCCTGGTCCAATTCTTTCCATGGGGCCAAGGGGCTTGGGCACTTCTCAGTCACAATAAGCTTCCCTCACTGTGGTTTCACATGGTCTAACACAAAACCACGAAGGAGAAGGAACTGCTCAGAGACGGATACAAAGCCTCAAGGTAGCCAGACGGAGCCAGAACTGAAAGAGACCATTTGATGGCCAGTGTTTGCTGGGTTCAAGCCAATCTCTACTGCACGTGACCGCACCAGACAAGCCACAAGCAACAGCCCCATTACTAACTGGCTTAGGAGAGGGGCCAAGGGCTGAGTGAATGGGCCACAGAGGCTGAATTCCCCTTTCACGCCGATCAGAGCTGAGGCATAGCAGCAAGCAGTGTGATGAAGCCTGTCCCTAGAGCACCAGCTCTGCGAACAAAGAGACAGAGACTCTCCAGAGCCGGGGGTCCAGCTCCTGTTGCCCATCTTAAGTTCACAAAATGAAGGGAGGAAGAAGATGCACCAGGCTTGATGGTGCACACTAAATGCACTGCCTGCGACGAATCCGACTGCATCCCAAATAAATCAGAACGCAGCAGCAACCGACACGCTCCAAATAATCTGCTGGGATTCACTCCCTTGGCCTGGATGCACCAGGGACTTATCCACCAGCCTGGGCCACTGATCCCGGCAGGGGAGGGAGACGTTTTCTGACCACACTGTGTGGACAGAGACTGGAAACCAGAACCCAGGGGACAGGCTCCAGCTGCCTCGGCCAACACCAGGTGACCCCCGGGCTGAATCGATCAGGCTCTGCCATGTCAAGCAAAGCTCATCTCCAAATTGCAGAGATGAGTCCCAGCAGTGAGGGAGGGGATGGGCCAGTCCTACTGCAAACAGGTCTGTGGTCACCTAGTGCTAAACATAACTCACTGCATGCTACTAGGACGTGAAGGGGGAACCCCACGTCCCCCCCAGGTGAGGACAAGAGCAAGACACGCCAGCCCTTTCCAACACTGGAGCAACCCTCGACATCCGCACAGAGCCGGGAGCACCTTCTCCGGCACCCAAACCTCGCTGTGCACTGCTAGGATGTGCAGCCAAGGACCCTCATGACCCCCCAGGAGAGGACGACAGCAGCGTAGCCCTCAGGACCCCTGCAGAGCCACGAGCAGCTTTCCAGCAGCCAAACCTCACTGCGCACTGCTAGGATGTGCAGCCGAGGACTCCCACGTCCCCCCCATTAGACAACAACGGTAGTGCAGACGGTAGCCCTCGAGACCCCTGCAGAACCAGGGCTGGGTGGCCTCTCCAACGCAGCCACGGCAGGGAGGCATGGAGCCCAGGGGGCACGGGAGACGGCCGGATTCCCCCATCCGGGCAGCCAGGTGCCCTCCTCAGGCAGACGGGCAGAGCCACATTGCTCTGAAGGGCTCAGCACTGCCTTCTCCCCAACCCCAGCCTGGCGGCGGCAGGACCAGCGGGAGCACCCACCCCAGGACACCACCACCAGCCTGCTCATCAGCCCTGCCACCAAAGCACCTGGCGGGGGGGGCGGGGAGCGGGGCCTAATGGGGATAGCACCCTGCACCCAGCACCAGCGGCGGCACCAAGCCCCCCTGCCCCCGCCCCCGGCCGGCACTCACCGTGCGGCGGCTCCGGTCCCTGCGCCGGCCCCGCTCCTTGCCCCGGCCCCGGGGCTGCGGCTGCGGCAGGCTCCGGCATCCCTCCCCGGCGCCGGGCATGCTCGCTGCGCTCCCGGGGGGCGGCGCACGTGATGCCCGGGCTGGCGCGGAGCAAGGCGGAGCGGATCCGGATTAACCCTGTGCTGCCGCGGGGCGGCTCTCGCGGGGTGGGGGGGGGGCAGAGCCGGAGCTTCAGCAGGCAGTCGGCAGGCAAGGGGAGCCGGTGTCCCCCCCGCCAGCTACACCTGGTGCCAGGAGCACCCTCCGGCCCCTAATCCCCTTGGGCCTGGGGACGCTCTGCTCCGGCGGCGCATGGCCCCGGGCGGCTCACGCCCCTCCGTGCCAGGCCACCTAGGAGCGGGCCCGGGAGCCTGGCAGGGAATGGCCGGGGCGCGCCGCCGTGAGCCCCCCGCCGCGCCACAGCCGGCCCGGGCCCCCGGTCTCTGCAGCCTGCGGGCGGCCGTGGGCCGGCGGGGGACGTGACCGCCCTGAGGCGGCACGCCGCCGAGGCACAGGGACGGAGCAGCACCGGGGAAGAGCAGGTGCTGGCGGGGCGGCCACGACCCCCACCCACAGCAGCAGGGGCGGCTCCGCTGCCCACGGGCTGCTGCCCCGGGCTGCCGGGGGCCTCCTCCCGCGCGCGACGCAGAAGCCGCGCAGGTGCCGGGGAGGGGGGCCGCAGCACGGCGCGTAGCCCGTCACGCTGAGATGGTGGCGCAGGCCGAGGGGGCGAAGCGAGCCCTCCCTGCGCCCGCCGGGAGACTCCGGCTGCGCCCGGCCACACGCAGGTTCTGTCCCACGCTCACGTGCGGGGGACGCATGCACGCACGTCCCGTCCCACCGGGGCGAGCTTGCGGGAAGCTTTGGTGCCACCTCATGGGAAGCCGTTGCAACTGCCGACAACCCCAGCCCAACGCGATGCGGTGCCTACCGCACCTTCCCGGGCGCCGGGCCGGCACGCAGCCTCCCTCCGGGCAGCCGAGGGGCAGGGGCACCCAACGGGTCAGCAGGATCTGGCGCCGTTATTCACTTGCCAAACACGGAGCAGACACACCAGCCCCTGCCCCTGCGAGAAAACAGCTTGTGTGGTAGACGGCAGGAGCTTTTAGCCAGAACGGTCATGCAACAGCTTATGGTAACTTCCTCATCACCAGATGGGGGGCATTTGAAATCAAGGCGGGGGAGGCGGGTCTAAAGGCAGACTCGGGCTCCGACAAGAATTGGTTCAGGGAAGCCCTTGTCAAGGTCTGACTCGCGGGTGCCGGCAGGGCTGCGACCACCTGAGGACCTGAGTTCCCCCGCTGTGTCCACTGCACCAGTGCTGCTGTCCCGGGGCAGGCTGCGAGACCGCCGCGCCAAGGAGCAGCGGGGCTTGAGGAGCTCGCTGGGAACAGCCTGCACGGAGGCCGCTGGAACTCCGCTCGGCGCCTTTAAACGCGACCAGAGCCCTAATCCTCCCTCTGGGACGTCACGGCCATTTCCATGGCAGCCCACTACAGAGCCACAAACAAGACTGTCCTGACTTGAGGCAGCAAAGGAGTTGGGAGACCCCAAGGCAACCAAACCCTTGCAAGGGAGAAGCCAGTGCTAGACCCCTAAGCCAGACCTACAGCTGGAAGGAGTCAAAGCCCTTGGGCCATTACTTAAATGTAATCCTTTTTTTGTGCTGCCTTTGGACATGCCCTACCACAACCTGGTCCTGGTTCGGGACTGGAGCTCCCAAGCTCTATGGGAACGCAAAGAGTCAGCTGGAGATCGGGAGGAGCTCATCCCCATGGAGCTCCTGAACCCAACTGCAGCAGGGATTTTCTGCAGCTCCCTTGAAGGGCCCACAGGGCCCAGGGAAGATTCCTGCTTACTCTCTAGCATGGAGGAACCTGTCTGTATACAAGGCTGCAAGGCACAGGGGAGCTTAGGCTGCCTGGCTTTGCCCACAAGGTTACAGAGCTCTCTCCAGGCCACTGCAAGGAGCATTTGCCTCTCGAATACCAACTGCGGAGGGAAGAGGGAGCAGCTCTATTCAAGGCAAAGGACCCAAGCACAGATGTGGTTCCTAGTTCCCAGACGTGGTCCTTGGTTCCACCTTGGTCAGGCTCCCTGGGCACCACCTGGGAAGGTCACCCTGGGGAAGTCTGCAGCTCCAGAGGGAGCCTGTGCATCTCAGACAAAGCTGGGGCAGTCCTGCCCTACCTTGCTCAGGGTCCAGCTCTCCTAAGGGACGATGAGGCATGTGGCTCAGAGTCAAATTCCACCCCCGCTCCAGAAGTACATGGTGTCAGTGGCCTGATTTCACTTCGCCTGGCAGAGAGCAAGGCTGGGCAGGGCTGCAAAACTTGCAGCCCGGTTCTGGGGGTCTGGCTGTGTGCACAGCTGGGGTGGGGGCAGTGCAGGGGAAGGGGAGAATGGGGCCAATACCCACAGACAGTAAAGCAGCCAGACAAAGCCAATTCCCACCAGCTACACCCATGGGCCTGCCTGTCCATGCAACACATCGGAGCCAAGTCAGGGACTGAGCCAGACTCTGTGGGGCAGAGGCAGGTTGGAATTAGTCCCTGGACCACACGGAGTTCAGGAGGGCCAGGTGGAAGACAGCCAAACCCCACCCCGGTAATAACAACCATGAGTCCTGTCTCCAGAAGAGCTCCTGTCTGGGAGAAACTTGCCCTTCAGTATGGGAGGATTTTGCTGGGGGCAGTAGGTGATTTACCAAAGGCCTCCAAAAAGCACTGCCTGGGTGCAACATGGCACGGCTGCGTGTGCTGCTACCAAACCTCTACTGAGCTTCCTGAACACAGGTTTGTTCCATGGCTGGTAGCAGCCCTGGGAGCTCTGCACACACAAGGCTTTAGCGTTGAGCCTACTTCCCAGCACTGCCCATTTAACCTCACTGAGAGCCAGCCTAACTGATACAGGGCTGCATTAGCAACGTGCAGAGCAACACTCAATCCAAAAGATAGCTATCGATCTCCCCCCTGCCAGCATGTCAGTCTGGAGCAATCCTACCCCCAGCACTGCAATGTGAGCTATTAAATCATACAGCCTGTGTATCAGCAGGAGCACTAACCAGCCTATCTCCCCAGCCCAGCAAACAGGAACGTCTCTGTTTGTAAGTCAGCAAACAGCAGTAGTGCACAAGCCTTTCACTTACTTGATAAAGTATATGGCCCCTTGCCGTGTGCTGTCCATCTCCCAGCCTTTGGGCAAGTCTGTGAAGATGCAACAAAAGCAGATGCTGTTCAACCATTCATCTGTGGAACTCCCTGTTGCGGGCAGCTTTTAGTGGATTATGTTTCCAGAGAGCGGCCAGCCTTCATGTCAATCTGCTGCAGCTTTATTAGCTAGGCTCAAAATTAAACCAGGTTACCAGCCTCCAGGGCATCATAAGATCAGCAGCTGAGTTCAGGGGAAGTTCCCTCCCTTGAGACACTATTGTACAGCTGGGTGCAATCATCTACCCTTCCCCCAACACCCATCTCTGGTCACTGTTGGAGAGAAGTAGATGCAGCATTAGATGCATGGGGGCTTTGAGCAGAGGTTGAAAGCATAGCCTCCTCCTGTCTCCCACCCACCATAGTCCAACAAGGTCTCCCAGGGGCTGGGGGTCCAGAGAATCACCCTGTTTGCCCTCCCTTAAAACGGGCTCTGGTGGGACAATGAGGCGGTTGTAAGGAGGGAGATGCAGGGTAGTGGACTGGGTGGGCGGCTGAGCCCGTTCCAGTCTGACAACCCCGTGTTCCCCCGTGACAAACCTGACTGCTGTGCACAAGGAATGCTGCATCTCAGGAAATTTCAGCTGAAAATGACCCGTCGACACCCGCCCTTCCCAGCACACACAGCCCATGGCGGCTTAGAAACAGCAGCCCACGTTTATCAAAGACAATATCAACACCACCAACAACACTCAGGGCCCTGCTGGCTCTTCTGTACATAAGGACAAGAGTTTCAGAAGTGGCTAGTGATTTGGAGTGGGGAAGAAGGTGGGGATGGGAAGGAGGAGTATAACTTAAGGCACCTTAAGGGAACTGATTTTTAGGCAGCCCTGAGCAACCACCTTCTGGAAGACAGACTCCTTGAAGGCATTTCATGTTGGGCACCGAAGGGCAGACGGACAAAGCTGCTACCCACTTTATAACTCAGTGCCTTTACACAGAGAAACTGAGCCTTGCTGTGTGACAGCTGAGCTGTGAACATTATTAAACCTGGAACGATTTTTTAGGGTGGTTTGGCTTCTTGCCATCTGATGGCCTGTATGTCACTTGGTATGAATACAAAGAAAACTAGAGGCTGTTTGTTTCACTTGTGTTTCTAGTCAGGTTTGGTTTCAGGCTCCACCACATCACAGCTCTTTGCCTGTGTCCCAGTTCCCAGCAGCGAAAAGGAACTGAAATTCTTCTGGGACAGTCACAGGCCTCAAGCCAGCCAGCAAGGGCGCCTTCAAAAGGTTGGCCACATTGTCCCAAGTGGGCAAGGTTCATTAGCCCCTTGATCACCAGATCCTGTGCTACCATACCTGTACCTCCAGGATGGCTTTCCAGGAGATACGCTGGCAGCATCTGTTGCAGGGCATTCGACTGGAGGGAGCATGCCATCAGGAAGAAAGGGAAGCAAATGCAACCAGGGAGATGCAATACCCTCCCCCAAGTCAAAGCAAGCCTGTCCCTTACCTGCACTGACAAAACACCCACTCTGGATGGAGCGTCTGGTGCCTGGGTGCACCCAGCTGGTCGACTGCGTCTCATCGCTACAAAGAACAAATAGACCATCAGAAGGGACATGGGATTGAATGGGAGAGAGTACCCACCATGGCCCCCAAACCACAACGGGGAGGGAACGTGCAGGGTGAGGCAGGGCTTACAGGGGGTTTCTCTGCACCTTCTTCCACTTAAAGGTGCTGTCCGCTGTAGCCTGTAGGCCTTCCTCTCTGCCTTGACTCCTGTTTCCTATTCATATGGCCCACAAAAAGGAAGTCAGGGAGAAGCTAGGCCAGGGGAAGTCACTATCAGACACGAGAGAGGCCTGTAGGTTCCTTGAAAGGGGTCACAGACAGCAGCCCAAGTACGGACAGCTTCTCAGACCCTTCCCAGAGCAGTGGCCCCTGTGTGCAGGGGGACCCTCCTGTGCTATTCCTCCTTCCAACAGAGCTGCCAGAGCCTGGCAGACTTCAGGGCAGAGAGGAGCAGCGTTGGCTGGGACAGCCCAAACTCCCCTGGGGCAGAAGTGCAACCACAGGGGGGAAAAAATAGGCCATGGGTAAAGTGTGATCATGGAGGTGGGGTCCTCGGGTGCGTGGAGCAGCAGCAGACAACAGCAGAACAAGTATAATCAGGGGGAGGTAGGGCCCTCCCTGCCATAGCCCCGGGACCCTTCTCATTCCCCACTGCCCTTTCTCAGCTGAGCCAGTCCTTCTGGGCCTCCCCTCTGCCAAGCCCCCTTTGCCCCCAAAGCCTAGGCTGGAAGTACGGCTGCTGCCTGGCTTTGAACATGCACCTGGTAGGATTAAACTGCCCTCCTGCCCCCACGCGTAGCACAGCAAGAAGCCCATAAGGAAAAAACCGTACTTGATGAAGAAGACTCGCCCATCTCCACACACCCCGTACGTCCACCTGCCCGGCAGGTCCAGCCAGTCAATGTCATCAGCCATCGAGGTCCCGGCACAGAAGGCAGGCAGAGGGGGAGCAATACGGAGGTGCCAGGCTCCCGAGTCCAACTCTGCCCGTGCTCAGCCTCCTGCCCTACTGCTCCTCCTAAGGCAGCGATGGTGGGGAGCGAAGTCTGGGTGCTGGTTAGTGAGTGCAGAGCAACTCCAAATCCACCCCAGCCAGTCCCACAGAAGCAAACACTTGTTCAGCTCAGACCTGCCACTGAGACTCTGTTTGCTGCAAATAGCCTAGGAGGGAGGAAAACACCATAAATTTAACCCCCTCAGAGCCAGGCTGCTGTGTTGCCAATGACCTGGAGCACAGAGGCCACTCCTGCCACGCCGGTGACAGACATACCTCTCTGCATGAGTCTCACCGACTCACCCAAAGCCGTTTCCTTCACTGTCTGCTTAATATAATTACCACCAATTAAGTCAGGGCTGAGTAATGACAGAGCTACATCTTCCCTCCCCTGCTACCTTTAAACAGGGTTCGTCTTCTCCCTCGAAGCCAAGCCAAGGCATTATGGTGGGCATCCTGATTGCTACACACAGCAGCATCTGAGCTGTCCACTGGGTATTTTCTTCCTCTTTCTTCAAAGCCATCAATTAAACCTCTTTTTAAGAGGAAGGTGGGGTGGGGAGTGGCAAGGGAGAGTGATTACAAAGGGCTCTTATCCAAGGCTGTGTATTTTCCAAATCCCCCATGGTTTAGGGGAAAGAGCCATTTTAAAAAGTTGCCTTTAGTTCATCTGGTGCATGAAGGAGTTGCTCTCCAAACCAGCGGGGCTTGGCATGGCTGCTGCGGCAAGGCTCATCACAGCAAGAGCTCCCCATGCGGGCTTTGGGGAAACCAGTTTGCCTGAAACCTTGGCATGGTCATCCCAAGAGTTCTTTGAGTCAGTGGGTGTGAGAAACGTGTCTGGTTAGTTCCTTGTGGCAACGGGGAAGAGGATGAGCTGTGTTTGTTGTTATTCGGAGGCCCGCAGTCTCACCCAGGCAGAGATGTGGTGGGGTCAGAGCACTGTGTTTCGTTGTTCTTCTGGCTGCATCAGACCCCTGGTGCATCACACAGGCCTCAGTGGCACAAACACTCATGCATGTCCTGAACATGTAGGAGAGCTCCCGCTGAAGCTAATGGATCTGCTGGGGCATGGTGGCAAGCAGGATCAGGTCCTTCTTCCAGCTAGATTGCAGCTCCCTATCACAGCAACAGGGACAATAGCACTTCACTTATCTCGCCCTCTCCTTGCCTGGCCCATTTAGATTGCAAAGGTGAGATCCTGACCCCTGTCATGTTAGGGGCATCCCCACTTTAACCTCAGAATATGACTCAGAGGAGAGATCTATACCACAAAGCTTTGCTGGGGAGGGATGTAAAATGGTTGTATCCCTTAGCAGAGGTAGTTATGCTGGTAAAACCCGTGGGGTGGGTAAACCTGTGCACAAAAGAGGACTCCTGTTGATTTTGCTTGTCATCTAGGGAAGTGGTATAGCTTCATCATCAGAAAATCCCTAGCTATTCATAAATGCAGTCTTCACTTCCGGGCCCTGGTGGCAAAGCTACACCAGCCTAGCCACAGCAGCAAAGGCTCTCTAGTGCAGATCAGCCTTATATTCTCCAGGGCAGGGAATGTCTCCTACTACGCGGCTGTACAGCACCTGGTACCACGGGGGCCTGGCTGACAGGAGCATGCCATAGTGTAACTATTAAATAAAGTGACTTCCAGCCTAGAAGGGTCTTGCTTTGTACGCAGCTAAGTTGTGGTGCTTCGGTCGGGAAAGGGAGGCTGGTACAACACGGTCACATCAACAGCTACATCCAACTGAAAACCCCCCAGATTGTAGAAGAGGAGAGTAACTTGTTTGTTTCATGGGGGCTCTGGAGCATGCTATTTCTGGCTGGGAAGGGATTTTCAGTTACGTTGCTTTGGTCTTTTTCAAGATTTAGGCAGCGAAGGGAAGGAAAGGAATAGCCGAGTCAGGTATTCTTTGTCTGAGGTGGTTCGAGTAAAAAACGGTTCCGTAAAGTCAAACAGAGTAAAGGCTCAGTTCCTAATCCTTTCTGGGCACTTGAAGAGGTACCGCCAGGTGAAAGATCCTGCAAACACTGGTGCTTGGCCCTCATTTTAGGCACGGTGAGTAGCCCAACTGACTACAGCAGAATTATTCTCGTGATTGATGACTGAACACATGCTTGAGGGGTTGCAAGATCAGGGGCCTTGTGGGGCAAACTGATCCAATCTTAAAAGACTCTTTCTTCTCCCCAGGTAATTCTCTAAGGGAGTACAAATTTCAGGGTCCTTTTTGCTGTGTCCTGAGGGGGAATGCCTATGCCAATTATAAAGAACCATCTAATCAGATTTTAGCATAAGGAACTAGAAGGAGCTGTTCCAATCTCTGGGGGGAAAAATATGTGGATTTTCAGAGGGCTTTATTACAACATCCAGCCAAGAATCCAGAGCTGCTTTAGGCTCTGTTCTGTCAGGTAAATAAATCAGCTTTTATTAGTTTTCACAAGAGATTTTTTTCTCTTCTTTTATATCTTAATCCAATGGAAACTCCGGGGAGAAACACCAGCTGTTGGCTTTTTTAAATCTCTCCAAGTGTTCTTTTTTATTAACCCGTGTATTTTTGAATGAGGGGGACAGGGAACAAACCAAGTTTCCATATGAGAGACATTACAAGCTCCTGTTGAGCTTTGTGTTTCTATAAATTATTGTATCTGAGGCGCTCAAGGCATTTCCTTTTTCTACATCAAATACCACATCCCTCCTGGGCAACATGTACTTTTTTCCTTCTTTTGCATAGGTCAAGAGGCAGAGAAGTGAAGTCTGCTGAGGCTCACATCAGAGTCCCTTGAGAACAACACTTCGGAGGTTTCATTCCCAGTCTCCTCTGACCCCAAGGCCAGTGGAGACGTATGCTTCAGGGGCACCTCACCAACAAGCTCGCCGTCCAGAAAGATCTGGGGGTGGCACACGTGTAGGAGATACTGAAGACAGCTTTGCTTCAGCGCTGCACTTGCACTGGTACAGCATAGGGATGGATTGTTTAAGCTGCAACTCTGCAGGAAAGGACCTCGGGTTACAGTGGACAAGAAGCTGAATATGAGCCAACAATGTGCCCTTGGTGCCAAGGCTAATGGCATCCTGGGCTGCATGATAAGGAGTGCTGCCAGCAAATTGAGGGAAGTGATTGTTTCCTTCTATTCTGCACTGGTGAGGCCACATTTGGAGTGCTGTGTCCAGTTTTGGGCCCACTACAGAAAAGATGTGGACAAATTGGTGGGAGTCCAACACAGAGCAACAAAAATGGTTAGAGGGCTGGTGGACATGGCTGATCAGGAGGGAACTGGGCTTATTTAGTCTGCAGAAGAGAAGACCGTGGGGGGACTGAATAGCAGCCTTCTACTACCTGCACGGTGGATCCAAAGAGGATGGAGCTGGACTGTTCTCAGTGGGGGCAGATGACAGAACAAGGAGTGATGGGCTCAAGTTGTAGCAAGGGAAGTTGAGGTTAGCTATGAGGAAAAACTCTCATAAGAGTAAAAAACTGGAACAGGTTACCCAGAGAAGTGGTGGGATCTCCGTCCTTGGAGGCTTTTAAGACCCAGCTAGACAAAGCCATCATCATGGGATGATCTAGTTGAGGATGATTGTGCTTGGAGCTGGGGCTTGAACTAAATGTGACCACCTGAGGTCCCTTCTGATACTAATTTTCTATGATTCAGGGAAACACATCTTCCCATTACAGTCATCTTCCGAAAGTAGGAAGCCTGCATATCATGAACTGCAACGATGTACCGCACACATGCCTTTGGTATAGATGTACACAGCCTGCTGGCTTTCTTGGCGTTGCAAAGTTAACATTACTTAAAGTATCAGTTTGCTAGGAGGGTGTGGAGAAGAATGTGCGAATTACACTAATACCAGGGCAGGTGTCAGGGCGAGGTGCAGCTTGAACAGGAAGAGACTTGCCGTGTTATCCCTCTGCACAGGGAGGGGAACAGTCAGTCGCAGCCTATTTTGTAATAGAAAGGCTGAGAGTTCAGAAATGACAGTGTTCTGCTAATTAGTCCCCGTTTGTCAGCCACTGAGACATCTCATCTGCGACACGTTGTTTTTTAGCTGAGGGCTTTTCCTAAGCAACATACCTGGGGCGGGCCAGCATTGGCTGAAAGTCTGGAGTCAGCTTAGTATTGTGGTGGAAGGTGTTCTGTAAATGGCTGTACTCACCAATGGATGTTTCACATCTGCGACCTCCAAATAACGCTGCGTGCCTTCGCCAGCAGCCAGCGTAGCAGTAACGGGATGTGTGGCTAGGTGGAATACAAAGGAGAAGGGATCTTTAGAGCAAAGTTCATTGGAAAGGACACTGGGGAAGGCAGAGTGCTGACATTAAGTGTACACAGATATGGCTTAATGGTTAAAGAAGTTGTCTGGAAAGACCTATCCTCCTTGAGAAAACCTATTTCCAACCTTGTCAAGGTCGACTTAGCCCGTCATCCTCTTGAGGGAGATAAATCAAATTCCATGAGTTTTATTGCAGAGGGGTCATTCGGTTGGGGTCGTAATGACTCAGACACTAGGAATGTTAGAGGCTTGTGGTACTTCTGTATGGAAAGGGGCCACCCCCTGCCTTTGACCCACATTTCCCCTCAATTCATCGTGCTACTGGTTGGTCTCAAGCCCAGTTGAACATATAGGAAAAAAAAGTCATTGTATCCAGGCTATCAACTACATAATGGACAACTAGCATGATACATAGACCCCAAGAGATACCAGATGTGCTTATATTGCAACCTTTTCCCACGTACTAGGACATCAATGATATCCCTAGCAGCATAGGAAGGCTTTAATGAAAGGCACCCCTCTAGCACTTGAAGAACACGTAGCCATTTCACTCCTTCCCCATGCAGCCCTGCTGCTGCTGGTGCTGATACTGCTGCTCCCTATGGACACAGCCTCTTAAACATCAGAAAAACTAGAGTGATCAGTGCAACGAACTGCCTCCAGGCATGCGCTTGGGCCACTGCGCTGCAGGGATGCTGGCGCCATCTCCTGGACCAAAAATTCTCTCTCTCAAAGGAAATTCTGCATCGGAATGCAAGCTATTTTTGGGTGACTACATCGATAACTCATTAAAGGCTTCCCCACGCCTCTCCCTAATATTCACTTGTAGGCCAAGGCAATGGCTCAAGTATAACACCTTCCTTAAGCACATCTTACAGTAGCAATTTATTTCTTCATCACCTCCTCTGCCTTGAAATTCTCTTAGTGCCCATATAGTTTATTTACTTTGTCCAAGCTCAGAAATGGGTTAATGGCAGTTGTCATGGAATTATCCTCATTGGCACGGCATTCGATATTGAGCCGGCGACAGAAGTCAATTTAGAGGGCTGGCTGATTAGCCGAAACATCAGCTCGTATAATGCACAGCAGGGGAGTTACAATTGCTAGAGCTGGGAGTCAGATTTTTATTCTAGCTTAGCAGCCAACTTGCTTTATGGCCTTGGGTTAGTTACTTGGCTGACCTCTGTACCTCAGCTTCTCCATCTGTAACATAAAAGGGAATTAAGTTCACCTTGCTGTGGTATCTGGAGGAGACATGCCTCTTAAAAGGAGGGGATCATTACTGCACATTCTTTAGGGCTGGCTTGGTAATGACTTGCAACTGAAATTACACCGTATGCACGAACAGCATGGCTGGAAGCTCTTCTATTAACAGCTGTAGCTGTATGGCTAGACTGCCATAATGGAGTCCACAGAAGAGCATTCTGAGCAGATATCCAACAGCTTTTTATGGGCAATTATTATTTAAGCCGTTAGCATCAGAAATTACAAATGAGCCTCTTTCTTTTGCTCCACACACTTTCCATTTTTATATTCACGAGTGCCATCATAGCCACTGTCACATCAGATACCTTGAAGTATCTGAAAAGGTGTCAGCATAAACCTTGTTCCCCAGATGCCCAAGGTGAAAATTTCAGTTCCTAGAGGTTGTGTTTCTAAAGCAAGCCCTGCCAGAAAAGCCTACCGCTAGCTTCAGATTTGGACCATAAAAAATCCTACTGTTTATAGAAAGCTTTAAAAAACCACCATTATTTTTGAGAAAGACAAAAGTGGTACTAAGAACAAACACAGCAGTTGCCTCTTGGAAAAAGCCACACTGTAACCATACCATCTTGTCCAAATTCTCTAAGTAGACTGAGAATCTTTTTCTTCATTATGAGAAAGCTAAAGTCTATACTTCATTGCTTTGGGTTTCTTCAGACTAAAAAATAGCTACCTTTTTATAACAGAATCAAAGCTCGGTTCAGGTTCCAGATTTGCTATAGGCTTCCCATATGATCTCAGAACTGCTCTATATCTAAGCAGCTTCAATTTAACTAAAATTGTCTTACCTAATTATTTAAATGTTACATATGGATATACCTGTGCATCTTGTAGAGGCAACTGAATTCCAGCAGATGCCAATACAAGTTTAACCACTATAACAGTTAGAACTTTTAGAAAGACTTGCACGGGTTAACTTCATTGGTTAAACAGGTTAACTGATCTGCCTTACCCTGGTGCAGATCTGTGCACTAACAAGGCCCCATTCCCCCCATGTGAAAATAATTCTTCCCCACTCCTTCAGCCCCTACTCTATGTCTAGAAGAAAAGCTCCGCAGGACAAGAACTCTTAGAAATTGCAGTTGCTGTACATGCATCTTTCTGAACCTTTCTGCTGCTGCAAGCAACACCTCCTACAGCTCTGATTGAAGGATCTGAGGATGGACTTTCAGGAACCTGCAAGTAAGCTGCACGCACTTCAATTTGCCATTGTTTGCTTTTTCATACAGATGCAGCAGAAAGAAAAAGGGCGCTAAATGCAAGACTTCCTCAAACAAGTGGGACAGCTGGGAAATAGTGCTGGCATTAGGGGCAGATGGATGAAGAGATTGTTACCTACTAACAATCTCTGCTTCATTCAGTGAAGGGTGTTGGCCCATTTTTATAAGCCACCCCGCCCTTATTTTTTTAGATTGTTGGCAAGTCAGACAGCCAGCCCGGATCTACTGTATACAGAACTCCTTTTACAGGAAAAGCTGATGAGTTTTTACACATCATGTGGGTAGAAGTCATCAGTGTAACCTCTCCCTGAACACTACTGAGTCACGGTCACTACATTTTCAGTTCCGGTATGGGGACTCCAAAGGAAGCCTGTTTAGAGGAAGAAAAAAAATTCACTCTTTAGCATATTATCCAACTTTACAAATATGCATTTAGCACATATAGTCAGAGGCAATTGAAGATTGAGTACCCACATGTCATCTATCAAGACTGCTTAACAGAAAACCAGGCCTTGAAGTTCTGTGGAAGTGATGTAGCTATTTGAAAGCAAGAGGAATGCTACTGTAACCTACTGGCTACCCTAGGATTGCATGGATTTTACTAAGAAGACTGAAAAACAGATCCTGGCAGGATACTTACCCTCCAGATGGGACACCTATATAATATCAGATTTGTGGGGGGAACACACACCACTTGACTTGTGCACCAATTTTGTTAAATTGTCGCAGGATAAAGAGAAAACATCACCATGTTCATTTTTAATCAGACTCTGCAGCAAGTACTAAGCATTTGGCAATCGCGGTTCAAAAGAGGTCTAGAAAACTTGTAGATGGGACTGAGATACACCGAGGAGAGAACAAACAGTGCTATCCACTCCTCCCCGTACTGCTTAGCTCTAACCAGCATCATTAATCCTTCACTGACTTGAAGAAACTGAACATTTAGGGGGCAAAAAGTCAAAGTTACTGCCTGAACACTTATAATGCAACGGTCTACCAAGCCAAGGCTCAGCTCTCCCTCTATACAAATTAAAATGGAACCGTCCACAGCAGTCAACCAATTTAGCATTCTACTTGCCTGCATATCTATGAGGGCTTCACACTGAAGGTCCCATTGTATGCAGACTGCAGAGCCTGGCAGGGAAAGCACCAGCAGCACAAGATGACATTACATCTCCTCAGGCCAAGTTTACTGAAGAACAGATGCACTGGGAAGGTTTTTAATGACTGCAAGGGGGCAAAGCAAAGCAGAGCTCCATCTGCTGGTGTAGCAATCCGTAGCACAAAGGCCTGTCCTGTAGCCTTCCCTGATCTTTTCAAGGCTCAAGTTACAGCAAAGCATATCAATCAGATTAAGATGGTCATTACGCTCTCCACAGCCACAACAGCAGCAAATTCTTATCTAAAAGGACTGATCCCAAATGTGACATAAAACCAAATTGTTCTCAGCAGTAAACTCTGGGGGGTAACAGCCATTCATACATCTAAGAAACAGTTTTCATATCCATTTCAATGCACTTTATCAGGCTTTACTGCTCCAGAAAAATAAAACCTCCTTTATTCTGTGATTTACAGTTTCTATTATAACTCATTTGCAAATAAATACTAGCTTTTGCAAAAAGTAGCTAGGGCCAGATTCCCTCTACACCATTTTTGCATTAACCCAGGTGTTAGGAACCCATAATAGCATAAAGTCATCTTATCCAGCTATATTAATCGCTTGCATACTTTATAACCACGCTTTAAACCATTATTTCTAACAAGCTTTGTCAACTTAGTATTTATAGCATGCTAGTTTCCGTATTTCCCAAGACTGTATCCTTGCTACTGTTGATCAGTCATGCCTACATTATTCAAGGTGAGAGACAATCAAATCATGCGAAAAGGAAGTCCCAATGTTACTAGTTGTTGTAGTCCAGGCTTTGATACATAACTACTGTATCTGCAACACCTCTAATTTTGTCTGTTCTGTTCTGCCAAGTGCCTGTTTATTGCTGTTTATAAAAAGGGGGGGAGGGGAACCTCTGCATGTATAATGGAATTGCGACTTCTGCATTTTAACTTTCTGAGCACTTGTAAACTGTTACCCATTTGAATGCAACCTGTTCTCAGGCAGACACGGTTCTTTGGGTGAACCTATTGTTCTTGTTAGTCACCTCTCAACATGTTTAAAATAAGGCTGAGATCTTAATTACTAAACAGCAAAAATAACATTCCTTGTTCTATATGGAATCATGGGCACAGCTCAACATAAAATACATAAAACTCTTGCATTGTAAAATTAGCAAATGAAATGGTTTGGTAATATTAAGGACTTAGGTCTTCGTTGCACACAGCCACTCTCTAGATCTGTGATCTTGCAGTTCTGAACCAGCTGCCACACATTTGCGCCTTATTAGTTTGTGAAACAAATGAGAAACTAACCCACACTACATTAAACAGCCATGTCAGGAGACAACACAAGGAAGACATCAGCTGTCTGTTAATACAAAGCAGCAGCAGACCTTTGTGCTTATTTGTCTTTTTAACTCATGGTTGCAGGGGGTGGGGGGGAAGCAAGAAAATAGCAGTGAAGAGGTATAGGAGTTCCTCTCTCCCAGGAGGTCCTAAAATACCTGGGAAAATATACCCTTTTCCAACTGTTTCCCACAGCTATTTAACATGCATCTTGATGAAGGAACAAAACAAGCAATCAAGCTGCATCACTTTTCAGCTAGAAGAACTTTGACAGTCCAAATGAATATCACTGCTGCAAAAAGAAAAAAAAATCTGGTAGCAAGTAATATGGACAGTTAATTTTGCATGTTGGCTGATAAAATTCAGCAACCCGGGACCCTTGAACACCACATAGGGTTACCAGGTCAGTAGAGTGGGCTTCTGTATTATTAAATGCCACTTCTACATCCCATTGTTCCTCCTTCCCATATATTACAACATTGACACAGCTCAGGTAGCTTTGCTTGGAGCTATAAGGCAAAAGCAGTACAGAGGAAAAAATACAGCTGTATTCCTTCTTAATACAGATGCAGGTCCTGATCCTACTCAGGTTTGTATAACTACAACTACTACCTGAATGAGTAACAGTATGATTTACTACTGGTGTTTAATCATGACTCATAAGCAGTTCTACCCACATCTGCCATATCATCCTTCCAAGACAAAAAAAATTAGCATTATCTTGCAAATATCTTTATTACAATTTACAGATTAGTTCTGAATAGTTTTATTATATACAGAAATATAACTTTAGATATAAAACCCAACTGGATACAATCAAATGAATTATAATCTGTACAAAGCCAATGTAGAAGGTTGTCAAGGCTTCTTTCTTTTAAATTATATAAAAATAAAATCTGATAATTAACAGTTTTGATTTAAAGTTTTAAATTAACAGGTGTTCTTTTTAAAGGCTCCTTCCATTGAAGCATGTATACATACACAACAGTCTTCCACACCCTTTATAGCAATTTTTAAATAGCAGTTGCATGGAAAAGAAGAAGAATGAAAACGTCGATTAATTTAAGGAGGTTTACTCTTCTGGACATCTATGGCTATAACCAGCTGGGTACTAGACTCTCTGCCTTTTTATGTTGTACCTTATAGGTCCAAGAGAGCTGTCCTACCTGTGTAGTTGTGTATCACAGTTGCAGGCAAACTGAGAAAGAAATCAAAGGATCTATACAAAAGCAGAGAGGAACCTTCATGGTTGGAAAAGGAACTCTGATCTCACTGCTTTAACTGCAAAACCATCCTCTTCCCCCATGCTCTCTCAATGCTGCAATGCTCTTTGAACTGCTATAAGAAAAGAGGATTTAAAAAAAATAGTTTCTAGCAGAATTATTTTTAGCCTGTCTTATGTTTTGCAGTCTTACAAAATCTAAATATGGGATCAAATATGACCTGAGAACATCCCTTTCAGCTCCCCCAAAGTCACACCATTCAAACTCTATGAACACATGAGTCCGACTAGAACTTCACCAGGATAAACCAATTCAAACAAATCATTTTGCAGGTAAACAGAACCTAATTTTACTAGCTCAACAGGAATTAAAAAAAAAATGTTGCGTGACTTCCATTTTGGGAATATTGGAGCTGTTCAGACATATTCCAAAATAAAAGTTAACCTTCAATTTTACATCAAGACCGTATACCTTACTTTTAGGTCTGAAACTTATGGTTATTTAACCATATTTAAAAAGGAAAGTTCCATTTGCTCTGCAATACATACAGTGAGGTAATGAACTCATGTATTTTGTATCCAATACTTATCAAGTGTTTAAAGACATTCAGAATGAACAATAACAGCCCGGGATAAAAAGATGAGAGCAAATGATAAAGGCCTTATGAAAACCACCAGATGAAATGAATGCCAATCCCTCCCAAAAATCTCTCAATTTGCAAACAGCCTTCCTCTGCTATAGTAATGCATTAATAATACAGTGCAAGTGTAATGTACTTCAGTGTCTCTCTCCAAGTCTCACGATAAACTAAACATATACTCTAGAACATAATCAAGTAGCTTGCGCAAACAACCACAATGTTTTACTACTGGTAGAAATTAAGTTCACACTAATTCCTCTTCCTGCTTAGAATCTGGTAATAGCCACTGAACTGGTTTCAGTTTTGCCAGCCTTTCAATATACCTACAAGTTACCCATTTTGTCCAATAATTGTTTAAACTTTAAATACACTTTTACTTGCATTTTCTTCCACTTGAAACATCTTGTCATCTACCAAGTATACAGCAGTATTTTGGTAGCAGTTAAGTGAAAGTGCTGAGAAATGGTGTATTGTTAATACTGTTTCTGGGGACAAATGGACAGGTATACAGCCTTAGAGTTCCACAAGAAATAAAAATCCAGTTCTCCAGACAAATGCTAGAGCAAGCTAGCAAGAACATAATTCAGAATTCCCAACTTTACTTGCCTTTTGAAGGCAAAATGGCTATAAGAGGGGTCAAGTGAAACTCAAGCCTCACTTACGGTTCCCTTTTAGTCTAAGCTCACACTGTCACCTATAAAAGAATGTGTATTAAAGACTGAACTTGCCGATAAGAAAAACAAGGACTTCTACTACTTCAAAATCAGTACCGGCCTAGTGGACAAGGAGCGTCGATAAAGCTTTGAACAGTGCCAGACGAGTGCTTTTATGTCAAATAAATAAAAAACAAAGGGTGTCAAGTAGTGCACCCACGCACTCCTGAGTGTTCTAGATCAAAATAATTCAAAACACTATAAAAGGGTGTTGTTACACAGAAATAGCCACATAAATACTAGATATTACATGCAAAAGTGAAGAGAAATACAGCACAGCTAACAAGCACTAGTTAGCAAAATAGCAAGTTTGTTTTGCACAAGTTAGAAAAAAGAAGACAACAAAATTCTGCAACCACATATACAAACTTTAAATCAGAACTGTGTTCACTGGGTTTTGAACCCCATAAATATTTCCTTCAAAATATGATTTCGCTTTTAAAAAGTGCAAAATTGTAACTTAATAACCACCTTTCTCCCACATATGGCTGGCTGCCAAGGCATTTGTAGAATGGATTTTACCTAAAGCAATTTGCATCGCAACAGCTGAAAAGGAATACAATTATACCATTCTCCCTCTCAACAGTACCTCAACGGTACCTCAACAGGCTTTGTTTCAATACCAAATTTGGACACATCTCGGTATATTCATTGGCTTGAATTTAAACTGAGAAGTGGTTAAAACTACTCCAACTCCCCATTTAAAATTAAGACAGGCAGCTGCCACTTTACTTTGAAGAGAAACAAATATTTCTCAAGAAATTTGTGACGGTTTATTAGTGATAAGTAACATAACAAAAGTCTACTACATCTTTAAGGTGCTAGAAAAGTTCAGGCTTTCTGGAGTATGTTTCCTGGAGTAGGTTAAATATCTTCTGTCTATGCTCTACTGTTAAGCAGTACCCAATGGCATCTTCTGTTTCTTGAATACGTTTCTGGAACCTGCATCCGTCCCGCGCAAATTCTTCCCAGGGTCCTTTCCTGTCTTCCTCACTGCTTACATAATACTCAGTAACTTCATCAAGGAACGTTACCTAAAGAGAAACGAGATCTATTAGAACAAAGGGCTATCATACAAAACTAGTGTATTCCTGATCAGCATTTGTAATTACTGTTTTCATCAAGCATTTACCTTAACAGTTAGTTGAAAGAGCCACTCCAAAAACACAGGGAACACAAATGTGAACTACAAGTAGCTGGCACACCATGAATCTTTGCCCTACAATTCCACACAGTTGCTACAGTGTGAGCCAGAGGCTATATGTCAACAGGGAAGAGGAAGACATCCTCTAATTTAATATTTAAGGAAGTAACACTCATGCTGGAATAAAAAAAAAAATCCTTGAATGGCTGGAATAAAAAAAAAAATCCTAACAACTTTAGAACTGACATCATGACTATTTAAATAGCACAGACAGAGACAAATGCTACCAAATACATCTATCAACAGTGGCATTTATGCAGAACTTTAAATAAAGCACTTCTACAGTATTTAGTTACCTACAGCTAGCTATTGGTTCAGCTGAGGATCAAATCTTCCAGATGTAGTTTTAAAAAATAAGACAAAATATCTGTCATGAAATATTCTATAATAATGCTCACAATAGCAGATTAAT
Source organism: Crocodylus porosus (assembly GCF_001723895.1). Lineage (NCBI taxonomy): Eukaryota > Metazoa > Chordata > Crocodylia > Crocodylidae > Crocodylus > Crocodylus porosus. The sequence continues at coordinate 1,847,970 of NW_017728935.1, read as the reverse complement.
TCTTGAGAACATTCCAATTCGGGCAAAATATTCTTAGTGATTTCATACTGCATTCCCCCTCATTGCTCCCTTCACTTCTCTCCCCACCCCAATTTTTTTCAGCTATACTGAAGTGGCTTACACAAAGGGAACTCTAACAACTTAAAAGGTGTGCATTTGGCTAACAGCCAGCCAGAAGCATTTCCTAGTGAAAACGGATGCTGCATTCTAATAAAAGCAAAATACAAATAAGCAACACAGGCCTGTCACTTTCCATGAGTACTTTGGAAGAAAAGCTATGGTTACATTTATATTGCGTAAGTATTTCAGTGCAAAAAGCTAGGCATCCAACCACGCAGCCCTGTATTTGCAAGTTCAACCATCCAACTCTTTTGGTAATTGTACATTAAAGAAATGAGTAAGCAAGTGCTGCCTTAACTTTTTGAACCCCAACAAATTTGAAGTATTCATAAGCATCGACAGCTGCACCTAGCCCAACCCCAACACAACCCCTCTATTATCAGGCGAGCTGGGGTGTGAATTTACAGCATGTTAGCAACTCTGTGTCAACTCCTTGTGAGGAGCACAAAGCCATAAGGTACTTAACTCAACTTCCAAAGGTACCTCACAGATACCCTGTGCTAAGAGCATCCACACAGGAAATGATCACAGAGTTGCCTTGTAAATTCACATCCTAGCTTTCTTCACAATTAACTTCACCAGATAGACAAATCATTAGCCAGTCTAACCTATGCATTTGCCCCAAATACAGCTTCTCCAGTAGCTGCTTAACAGCCCATGACCTGTGTGAACAAAATTAGTTTTACACCGCTGTAAGATTTTCTCAAACTTCCAAGAATTATCAACTATTCACAGAAACCATCCACCCTCTGCAGTAGCAATAAGATAAGGTTTGAGCAGCAACCTACCAGGCTGTTCGGCAAAAGATACAAGGACAGATTCAGAAGTTACATCAGTTTCAATTTGGCTGGAAAATTAGTTTTAGAATAATGAATTGCATAGAAAGTTGGTTTGCTAGCCTTATTTTAGTGTAATGTGTGGGTGATAAAACAAGCAGGTTCCTTTAACTTTAAAACATCATTCTGTTATCTGCCCTGATGAACGATTCAGGATGATATATAAAATATAACCTTGAATCAGATAATGACCATGAGAAGTCTCTTTAGACCCTGTGTGTCACTTTTAGCAATCTTGGTGTAATACAGCCCACATACCTAATTAAGTGTCTGCTTTCAAGCATGCTGGATAGTTACATCAGCCTGTCCCTTTGTGGCTTACTACTTTCATCCCTTTTACATCAGTCTAAATTACCTCCTGGGTGCAATTATCAGGTTTTGTAATATCATGCCAGTTATTACAGACATCATTGTTCATTCACTGTCGTTAGGAAGCACCACATAGGGGTCTGAATTCTTTTTAAAATTAGGATAACCAAAAAAATTAGTACTACAAAAGTAAGCCAGGTTACAGTGTCCTAAGAATGAATTTCTTACTCTCCAAAAGAAAAGTTACTAAGTCTTCATTCCTGACACAGCAAGATAAACCAAGTGTGTACAAAACCGTGTTCTCATCAAACCTCTGCTCACAGCATTTCATTTAAGTGGCCTGTGCCCAAAACATGTTTCTAAAAGTTACCTATTTTAGAAAATTGTCATTAGATGTAGAAATAAACCCCAACATCCAAATCAAAACAAAACAACAAGTGGCAGTATCAATTCTGCATTCTGAAATTCTTAATGGTGTATTATTACAGCGACTTGAGCAATTTTTAAACAGTTTTTTTTTTTTAATTTAAAAGTTTTGACTTATGGAACATGATAGGACTGCTCAACTTTGTCTTGCAAGCCATATGTGGCTCCCAAACAAAAAGCAGGTAAATAAGAACATCTTATCTTTCTTTCACGTCATTGTCCTATTTTGTAAATTCTTTGGTTCTTATTATATGGTCCAAATAGTCATTTAACAAGAAATTACTGTTTGAGCTGGGATGCTATATGTTGATCAGACTCTAGGGCATGCGCATTTCAAAGCTGCGTGTCCTGCAGCACTCTGTGTCAAGGTTTGGTTTACAGCGCAAAGGATTAGGAAGTCTGGCCACCTCAAAATAGAATTTAATCATAACATCCCATTATGAAAAGGGTAGTAATATATACACAGACTTCCTACCACTACACTACAGCGCTTTCAGTTTTGAGCTAGGCCTCAGAACAATGTGAAGGCCGATTCAGGTGGCTTTAGCTTACCTTAATAGGTCTCAATCTCATTAGAGCAAAACTAGGTGATACGGATTTTCTATTTTTCCCCAGTGGTCATTAAAAGAATGTTAAAAATAGTTAACATCTGAGTTATTTATTGCCTATTCAACACCTGAAACTCTAAAGCTGCAAAAGCAGGAAGCAATAAAATGACTCAGCAGCTGCTTGCGAGCGTAAAATTACTTGTGTAAGACAGTCCCAATCTTCCACTACACATGCAGGAAAAGGTAACAGCCAATGTCACACAGAGAATACTTTCCAACCTCAAACTCACACACAGGAACTGAAATATTCCTTGGAATACATTTAAGAGATGTTCAACCAAACTGAAACAGAATTGCCAAGCAGCACCCTTGGGTGCTACAGCATGGGCAGCAAAATTGTTTGGCCTACACTTGAAGCACCCCTGCTCAAAGATGGAAAGAGAACAATGGTCCAAATATGGTTCTTGTCAGTCAACCCTCAGAGTGGGGCTCCGTTTCCCTATTAATCAAGGGCAACAAAGTGTGAAGAGCATAGTGTTTGGCCACGTGAAGCAGAAAAGGCTACATACAGAGACAGCTTAGAAGAGATGGCAAATGCAGGCTGTCAAAGAATCCACGCTGCTATCCAGCCTCCATGTCAGGCCCTTGATTAGAGAAATGTAAACAGCTCTTCACTGCCACTCCTTCAAAAAGGGCAGAGTCTACATACTCTGCCCACTCTGATAAGGTATTACTCCCAGGGCACTGGCTTCAAAACCCAGATCTGAAAACTATTCCCCCCAGGTAGGTCTTGATTTAAGCCCGAATGCCTTATCTGACCTTGAGAAGTGTCCCACTATGCTTGTAAAGAGATCTTGTTTATTTATAGTACCCTAGAAGTGATCATTACTTCACCTAAATCCTAACACACATGCTGGAGTCCATGTCATATTTAGCAAACCAACATCTCATTAACTTATAGCAAAATAGTGAACTGCTTTTCACTTTGGACCATAGTGCTAAGTATATTTAAAAAAAAAAAAAAAAAAGAGCTTTCCTCAGTAGTGAACCTAAGCACATTCTTTCTACTGCCATTAAAAAATGCTAAAATTTCTATCATATGAGGTACTAATATGACTCACTAAGTTCATTTGGGAAGTTTCTACAAAAAAAGCAGAATTTTAAGTGTTGCTAGGAACCACTGAGACCCCGTAGTAATGTCTCACAGAACAAAAGTATGTGCTATGTGCTACTGCTCAAGCTGGTTTGCAGCTTACAGAACCACATTTTGTTCTTTCCAAGTTCCCCTTTCTGAGAAATGTAATTAAGCAATGCAAAAACATCCTTCTAAGAAATTACCATCTTTTACCAAAATGGGGGCGGGGGGAAGCATAGTAAAGATTCTTCCAAAATGGGAGGGGAGGGGTGGGGAAAATCAAGAGAATACATCAGGGACTCTTTATCAGTTTCCAAATACAGGGAACTCTCCAGGTGAGTCACAGCACACAGGGAGGGGAAGAACCATGATCTAAAATCAGAAATCTAGAATTGAAAATACAAACATGAAGAGCTGTTACTCATGTCACGCCATAACTACATATACATTCAGATTTCAAGTTAATTCAACCCTAAACTTGTTGTGGGTTTATGCCGAGGATGAAATCCTGTAAAAAGGGAAGAACACAATTTCCCACGGTATCTTCCGACACTGGAGACTTGATCCAGATTGGGTTCTCACTACCACCGCGTTTAATATAGAAGTATATAGACCAAAAACAGAGTATACCTTTTTTTTCTTGGTACGGGTATGTCTCTTCCCAGGCAGAGTGCCACACTGCCCCAAGTCCATAACCATACTGCTCTGCTTCTCCACCAGCTGCACCTGGCAGGTCAGCAAGCTACTGCTCTCGGAGCTGAGCAAACCCAGGCCCACTACCCCTATGAGGTCCCGCTTCCCTTTCTTTGCTGTTGTTTGAAAGGCTGCCTTGAAATTGAAAGGGTCATAGGGATCGTCCGAATTACAAAAGGCATTCCAGAGTTTCAGGTTCTCGGCCTCATCCACGCTGCCGCACTCCCATTCATCCTCCTCTCCAGAAGTGAGACCAGGAGAGTCCGAACAGCTTCCAGCCCAGGAAGCATCCTCCTCCTCACCCTCCGACTCACCAGACGAGTCTCCCCCCGACCCATTAACGGCCGTCTGGATGGTGGCCGTGAAGTTCTGTGGGTTGTAGGGGTCGAGGCTGTAAAACGAGTCCCAGAGGGGTGAGCCCCCCCTGCCCGTATCTGAATCCGACACCAGCCCCTCGCTATCGAACCCGTCATCCTCGTCCTCGTCCCAATCCTCCTCCTCCGTGCCCTCGTCCTCGCTACCCGTGCCCCCGAGGATGTAGTCGATCAGCTTGTTGGTGCACGCAGGCCTAGTCAAAACGGGCTCATCCTCCTCGACAGTTTCGCCCCCCGTCTGCAAAGGGGGACTCTCCCCAGCCGTGCCCCCCGTGCTGTGGGAAGCCTCGGGCCCTTTGTCCCCCAGCTCCTCTGGGCAGTTACCCCGGCTCAGCTCCTCCTCCAGGCTGTGGTAGCCATGGTCGGGCTCGGGGAGTCTCTGGTGCTGCTGCAGGAACTCGAGGTGCTTGCTGCGGAGGCGCTGGATCTCGGGCAGCTCGTCGCGGAGGCGGGGGCCCAGCGGCAGTTCGGCTCGCAGGGGCTGCGGCAGGTGGCTCCAGTCCCGCGCGGGCCCCACCGCGTAGGACACGAGACCCAGGGCGAGCGCGGGCCGCGCCAGGCCGCCCCCCCACACTGCGCCGGGCTCGGGGCCCAGCTCGGTCTGCGCCCAGCCTGGGAGCGGCCGGACGGGCGGGTCCCCCCCCGCGGCGGGGCACAGGGCGCTGCTCAGCGCCGGGCCCGGCAACAGCCACTGCACCAGCTGAGACAGACCCCGCAGCCACGACGACGGGGGCTGCGCGGCGGTGGGAGCCAGCTTCTGCCAGGCCAGGCCGAGCCAGGAGCTGGGCGGCGCGGGGCCCGCGGCTCCCGGCTCCATGGCGGCACGCGGCGGGCCCTCAGCGCAGCCACTCCCGCATAGCCCCCTCAGCGCCCCAAAATGGCGGCGGCGCCGGGCCAGCCGTTAAACGTCCTCTCGACCAGCGCTCGCAGCGTAGGGCGGGGCCTCCCGCAGCATCCGGGCCCCAGCTGATTGGCTACCTTGCTCCGCCTCGCTCCGCAGCTGGGGGATTGCATCAGCCGAGCCGGCGGGCGGGCGAAGCGTGCAGGCGCCAGCCCTGCACGCATGCGCGGAGCCGGCTGCCCCGCAGCGGCCCCTGCGGCTGCGCGGCGGAACTGCACCCTGTTGGGGCTGCGGCACCCCGGGGTGCCCCGAGCTCCCTGCAGGGAGTGGGGCAGCGCGGGGTTGAGGCGTCAGCAATATGAGGGGCTTGGAAATCAAAAAAAACCCCCAAAACGGACGTTTTCGTTCGACTGTGACAAAAATAAACGTCTGTATAGCTGCATAGTTATTCATCTTGAGTTCATGCATGTGTGCAGAAATAGCAAGAATCCATTTTTTAAATTCGTGAAAATCGTGGATTACTTTTATCATACGGGGTCTCTTCAGGTGAACATAGTTTAGGGCCTCAGCATGTTGTAATCCAGCACTGCACCCCAGGGTGCCCCGAGCTTCCTGCAGGGAGGCTGTGCTGGGATAGCCCCAATCATGGCTTGGCTCTTTGCAACAGAAAAGCTGCCCTCTTATTTTTATGTAGGCAAAAAAGAGCTGCAAAAATCTGGAGCTCTTGGTTCAGAGATGATACCTTTTATTAGACCAGCTGAGAAATTGCAAAACAGAACAAAAAATTGAGATCCACTGAGCGAGCTTCCCCAGAGCCCAGGCAAGGCTTGTCCAGCCCTAGCTTTGGGGGCCCCAGGGTACCCTGCCGGCAGCAGGGGCCTTCCCAGCGAGCCTGGGATTGCAGTAGAAGCCCTCGTCCGTGCCTGGCCTTTTGTGGAAAGCCACAGCTTTTGTCCGATCCCTTTATTCCCAATACCCTCCTACCTCTCTCCCACTGTCCCCACTGCATTAGCAGCCTAGTATATCGCAGCAGCTCTCCCTGGTGGGGGCAGAGCTGGCAAAGGAGGCCAGAGTGGGCAAGTGCACGGTGAACGAGCTGGGAGAGATGCGAGAGAGTGTGGAAAATGCTGTCCTTGTGCAGGGCAGACTAGTAAACAGATCCCGAAGGAAAAGACTAGGTGGCCTGATCTCAGGCGAGCCGATGCAGCACGTTTCCCTGCAGCATACATTACTCTCTCCAGTTTATAGAGTCCAACATGTGGGGGTTCATCTTCTCCTATGTCCTTTGGGAGCCTATTCCACAGTCTGCCAGGCAATTCTTTCTGAGAGCCATCTTAAAATTTCCTCTCTCTCAATGCTATCCCAATAATGCTACCTTGCACTGCTCTAAACAATTCTGCTCAACTTTGTGCAGTTTCCTCTAAACATAACCACACTCCCTCCGTGGGACACTTTGCTAAGCCAGACAGGGTTAATCTTTCCTTAAATTGTCTTTTATTTTGTTAAAAGGCAAAAAGCGACCTTGAAGCTAAACTGAAAGTGTGAGGGAGAAAAAAAAAAAAAGCCAGTACCTGTTACCATCAGCAAGCATCGCGTGAGTCTCTTCTGCAAACAGTGATAACAGGCTGGTAACCATAGCATCAGAGTGCATTTGCCAAGGACACAGTGATCAAGCTGTCAGGCAGAGATCAACCCAGGTCAGTCATTGTGTTAGGACGTGGCACTGGTTAAAGGTGAAAGTGAAGAAACCCAGGAAAGGAGCAGGGGATTAGGCTGCAGGTAGTTTTACCATGTATGTGATTGGGTGAATGCTGCTTAGAGTAGAACTGACTGTTCAGCGTAAAGCAGGAAATACCGTGCACAAAAGAGAAACTGTTCGGTGAAGTAGCCGGAGATTTTGGCTTCAGGGGAGCAGAAGCTGTGGACATAAAACAGGCATGTTTAACAGAAAGAAAAAGTGTGACACTTAGAAAACTCTGAAAAGTTTGACCCTGGCTATTCTTAAGACTTTCCACCCAGGAGAAGGCAGGCAGTTTCAAGTGCCTACAATAAAGAGAACTTTTACAATCTTTTCTCCTATGCCTGAAGAAGGGTGCTTGTTTCCAAAAGCTTGCAGTTAAAAATTGCAAAAATCTAGTTGGTCTAATAAAAGATATCACCTCTATCACAAGTTCTGATCCCTAAAATAAAGGAAGACTTTGGCATGAGTATGGGCAGGTGATTAGAGCAGGGGACTGGGGATTGGGATCATCACATTTTGTTCATCACCAGCACTTCACTGTGTTCTTGTGCAAGCCTTGAAAGGTCACACTATCAAAATGTCTGTTAATGTTGGGAGCTGGCCTGGTTTTCAGAGGCACGGAGCACCCGCAGCTTCCACTGATGTTAGCATAGTAAGAACTCAGCCCCCCCTTAAAAACAGGCAGGTGAATCTAGGGTACCCAAATCACCATCTGCCTTTGAAAACTTAGGCCTTAAACCTTCTCTGAGGCCTCAGTTTTCCTCTTTGTAAAATAGGGATGACAGTTGCCTGCCTCTCAGCTTTAATGAGAGTAAGTGAGGGTTTATAGAGTGGGAAGCTGGAAGGCCCTGGAGTTGTGAGCTACCCTCATATGTTTCTGGTGCGTTGTCAAAACCAGCGAGCTGTCAGTCTTCAGACAAAAGGTAAGGTACCTGCTCTGCAGGGAAACTCAGACCTGCCTTGTCTGACACTCTTGCCAAGAGAACAGTCCATCCGTCCCCAAACTAATAGCAACGTCGATTTAAAATAATTTTCTCCCATGACCTTCTGGGACAATGTTTTATTTTTCTGAGTCAGAAACTCCTAATAGTCAGTTATATGGAATGAGTGAGCATGGATCTAAAAGGTCAGGTGAACAGGACAAAGCGGATTAGCTTCCTCATTAAACAAATATGACAGTGACAATCCAGGGCATTGTAGTAAGCCTAGCGTAAGCACCAGCTTTTGAGTCAAGCAGCACATTAATTAGCGCTGCAACCGGTGATTAAGATATTCCTCCCATCCAAGTATTCACCGAGGGTGCAGACATTCAGGTTACATTTAGTAATTGTAGTCCAGACATCATTAAGCAAGAAATTGCTTTTTATCTGAGTGGAAGGGGGTGGGATAAGGGCTAATTGGACTAGTTCACTAACCTTCAGTGAACAGAGAAGACAGTTTCTTTAGATCCTGACACAAAATGGGCTCCATAATCTAGAGGCCACTTTTCTTAAGGCTGGGTCAGAGATGCTGGATTAATTTACACCTGGCTTTCCTCAGGATGCCAAACAGATCAAATGCTGAGGAGAACAGATAGCCAGCACAGAGGTACAACCTACCCTTGGGCTCACAAAGATTAGCTTTTTGTCTTATTTCCCTCACAGGGATAAATCTGTGAGGCAGTACTTCTGACTTGGATTGCAGGAAACGCAACTGATGGTATATCTCAGGAACAGGGAACCCTACTCCTGTTCCTAAGAGGCAGAGCTGCCCCATTAAGACCCGAGTCTACAGGAAAAAGCACCAGGAGGGTAGGGATTAATATCCCAACCACCCAAACCGGTCAGCTGACAGGAAGGGGACAGGCCTCTAGGCACATATAAACCCGAGGGCTAAGGCTAGCAGGAAGAGGAGGCTTCTGGCAAGTGGGGAGGAGAAAAGAGCTCTTGCATGGCAGAACTACCCAAGAATGCTGTGACTAATCAGGCTCTGGACGTCTATAAGATGCCCAGAACGGGGGGTGCTTAGTGTGCGAGGAGCAGTTTGGGGTTTTAAGGAACCAGAGTGTGGCTTTTATGACTTGTATTATGTTATAGCCCAGGGGCTCATTTATGCTATTGTTGTATCTGGTGGACTGGGCTGAGGCTATTCAGGGAGGAGGAGGCCTCACTGGGGCACACTACTGTGCAAAGTGCCAGACGGGGGCACAGTGCCAGGGGGGTGATGAGACCCCAGCGCCAGAGGGGGGTGCAGGTCAACAGTTATATACCATCTGTGAGGTGTGAGCCACAATGTAGGGGAGGTTTGGAGAGGTGGATAGGGAACCCTAGCATTGGTGTAGTAAATGGGCAACCTCTCACCTGAGTAACACCATAACTACTGTTCCATCAAGGCGTGGCAGACGAGATAGGTGGGTGGGTAGCCCAGAGGCAGAAGGTCAGGCCTGGGGATGGGCCCCTGTCACAATTCCATTCACAAGGCCCCCCACTCTCACTTGCCCACCCTGAGCCTGTTCCAGAATCACAGGGATGTTGCTTATCTCTCCTTGTAGCTTGCTAGAGCACCCCACCACCTCCTTCATAGAGCAGTGCAACTCTGGGAGATTAAAACTATAGCTGAGCTGACAGGTTAATACTTCCACCACAGCCTTTGGGGGATGCAGGAACCCACACATTGTCCATTGCAATTCGCTTCCTTTTATTTGAATGCCACTGTTTTACAACTGAGAGAGTTACAGGCACCATCTTCAGAAGCTCACCCACCCTGACCAAGAGCGTGGGTCGGGGGAGAGAGTTGACTGAAGGGACGAGGCAACTTGGCTAAGATCTAGGACATCTCCATAACGCACCTCTCTCAGACCCACCTGCAAAGGTGCAGAGAAGCCACCTCCAGACATAACTGTAGCTGGTAGATGGTGAGGGAAAAGTGGGGAGAATCCCTCTCTCACTCCCCACGCCAGCTTAGTTCAACCCCATTCTCCTCCTAGATACAAGAGTTAAAACTTTTAATATAAAGGTAAGTTCATATTCTCGATCCTGAGAAACGTTTCGTCTGTTTACGGAGTTCTCACTGTAAACAAAGCACCAAGGGTGCCCAGCTGGCTTGCCAGGACGGGATGGGAGGCAGAGCATCCCAGAGCGTGGTCACGCACCGTCCGGCCTGCACTGCTGAGAGGGGCAACGTGGAGTGCTCCCCGCTCCGACACGGGGTGGGAAAGGGCCTCTCTTAAAACCGGGTTTAAAAACTGCCATGGTTAAGAAACGGGCACCCGCTCCCCCCGGTCTGAATTGGACCAAATCAAATCTCATTTCCTACCAAAGTTTCTCACTCACAAGGTTGACAAGAAGGGGTTGGGAGAGGAGCGGAACTGCTTTCCTGGTGCTCTCAGCTCCTTTTCCCCAGCACGGCCCACTGGAGGAGCCTCAATAGAAAAGGTGTCAGTGCTCAACCCCAGGGTAATCCTTTCATGGATCTGGCAGTAAGCCCCCTCCCCACCTCCGTGCAATGGGCCACATCTGTGATGCACACCGCCCCCACACCCCTGATCCGGAACAACAGGCAAAGCTACGAGCACCTAGTTCATAGAGGTGGATTCTCTCGCTCAGAAGAAGAGTTTCCAGCAATGTCTCACAAGAGACGTAGGATCATTCCCTCCCTTCCAACATCCGACTGCCTCCACTTGCAAGGCTTAGCCCGTACCAGCTCCTTGGCACAGTCCTTGGGCTTCTTCTTGCTTGGAACAAATCAGTCCAGTCCAGTGAGCAACGTACAGACACTGAATGAGCTCTGATGAAGGGCATGAATGCCAGCATCACTAACAGGCCAGCCTAAGGGGCCTTGCAGTCCTGGCAAAGGCAGCACAGCTGGAATCAAAGGGGGTACTGGAGGGATTACTTCAGGGGGGAAGGGAATCTATAATTTCGCCTGTCATCCCCTGAGAGCACAGTTCACGGACTTGCCGGCCCCCCACCAGGAATCCAGAATCTACGCGCGTACGAATTACACAGCTCTCCTTTGGAAGCAAATTCTCCGGGATGAACAGAGAAGGCAGCCTGTGTATGAGCACAACAGCCCCTAAACCAGAGAGTAGGAGGCCTTATCCGGGCCTTTTGGTGCCCCCCCCAAATCCTATATATACATCCCTTTAAGAAAATCCCCTAGGGAAAGGCCAACAAGAGCCTTACTGCTGATGCACCCCACACCTCCCCCTGCCCTCACAGGTCTCTTCTGTCATCCAGGCCCCGTCTGGGCACAAACTACTTTTCAATATTTAAAAAAAAAAAATTAAAATAAAGATATCCCAAAGAAAAATAAGTGAAATGTCCCCAATATCTCCTGCCACCCTTCCCCCCCACTCCCACTATCATTGCTCCCTTGACACAAGGTAAACTTAAAAAAAAATGTCTACTGCAGCCTTTTCAAGTCACAATAGGATTTCCTATCAAGACTCTGAATTCCCAGTCTCTACAGGACAAAGAAAAACCCCTTCATTGGCAGAGAGAGCATCTCTGTTTCCTGCTGGTGGACAAGGAAATCCATCTGGATCCAGGATACAACTCCTGGGATGCGCGCCCATTCCCACGGCCCAGCACGGTGAGCACCAGCATCGTGGGGCTGGTGTGGTTCCTCCGACGCGGCTGCCCCCTGCTCTTCTCACATGGTCCCGTGGCTCCTAGAGCCCAGTGCGAACCAGCCCATCTTCTCCTGGGTGAGGTCCAGGTCCCGGAGTTTAATGCTGACCTCCCCGAGGAGGATGTTCTCCCAGAAGCCCTCCTCACTCAGGACGCTCAGGCGCAGTTCCCGCTGCTGGAGATCACCTTTGGGAATCCCGTCGTAGACCAGCTACAAGGCACAGCACAGGGCAAGGTGAAGGAGGCCCTCCCTGATAGGAGCTCAGTACCTGAGGAGAGCAAAGCTCTCTGGTACACAACGGTGGGGGAGTCCTGTCCTACTGTCAGCGCTCTGGTGCCCTTCAAACCCACCCTGAACTTTCTCACCCCCTTGCTAGGGCTATCTGTAGAGTGTCTGGTGAATGGCCTGTACCCACATGCCCAGACTGGGGGCTCCAAGCAGTCAGCCATACCATTTCATTGTAAGTGGGGTTGCAGGTTTTTCGAGCCACTTTGGTTTTCCTTTTAGTGGTCTTCTGGGGATCAGGCAGCAGATAGATCTTGACATAAGGGTCAGGGTCATTCCCATCCTGGATAGGCTGCTATAGCAGAGAGAGAGCAAATAAATCCCAGTTATTTCCACCATACCAGCACATGGAGCCGGAGCTGGTGTGGTGCCTGCTGCTGCTAGCGTGCATGGTGGCACTTACCAGGCCTCGGATGTACATCACCATGATGAAGAGCTTGTTGTTCTTGTAGGAAATGGAGAGCTTCACCTCCCCTCCCACCTTCCCAATAGGGCGAGCCCATGTGGCATCTGAAAGAGGTAGAGGAGGGGATCACTTAGCAGAGCTCCTGGAGGGATGGAGTTGCCTAGCACAGCACCGGGGCTGGAGACAGGCCTCAGCGTGGCCCAGCGATCGTATTCACGACAACTTGTGAGCACCGAGCAGCGAGGAACTTAAATGGTATTGCGTGAAGAGGCCATTTCCAGCCCTTCCGTTCTCCTGCTTCACAGCATCACATGGGTGTATTTACCCCTCGTGGTTAAGTGCAGCACAAGACAGGTGCAGTGGAGCAGGAGAGCTACCCCTTCCCTGCCATACCTGTTACACACCAGCCTCTCCACCCAGATGGGCCCCATTATCAGCACAACCAGAAAAACTTGCAATACCTGCAGGCTTGGGAGCTGGGCTGGTGCCTGCAGCCTTCTCATCCCGTGGCAGGGGGTGAAAGAACGTATACACGAGGTCGCACTGCAAGGCAAGCAGAGCGGTTTTTATGACATGCCGGAGGTCTTTCTCCGCTCAGTAGTGAGCTCTGCACACTTCAGAGCCAGACACAGCACAGAGCGCTCAGGAGCGTTTCAGGCAAGAATGGCAACCTATCACTGCTCCAGGGGGCTCTGACTAAGCACAGCCTGCAAACACCCTGCCACCAAGGCCAGAGCTTTTCTCCTTCCCTTGCAGAGGGGGAAACTGAGGCCTACTATCTTGCCCACCTGAGTCACTAAAAGAAGCTGGAATAGGATCACTGGCTTCTTGCCTGATCACTAGACCGCAGTCCCTCCTACCACCCACCCAATGAGGTCAATGTTCCTGGTTCCCTCCAGCGCGGGGCAAGGCCCGTACCTCTGTGACCTCAGGTGCCGAATGAATAAGGTGCCAGATGTAGCCATTCAGCTCCTCCTTCCTCCTCTCAGCCGCGGCCTCTCCTCGTGACCGGCCGATCACAAACCTGCTGGGGAAACTGTCCGGTTGTGGAGGGGGAAGAGAACAGAGATCAGTTAGCAAACCTGAGGGCTGCATAAAGCACCGCTGAAGCTGCCCTGCTCCTCCGTGCTGTGTTCCCAAGGGGGACCACTTCTCGTGGCCAAGGAGCCTAGAGGACTTTCCATGCCAAGCTGGGTGGGTGCCACCTGGAGCAGGGGAGAGCTGGGGAGCTGCCTGCGGGCTGGAATCTGATGGGTACCGTGCAGGCACAGGAGAACCAAGCTGGCTCCAGGTGGGTTGGATGTGCTGTGAGCCACGGAGGGCTATAGTGGGCCAAGCCTAGACTGGGTCAGGCTGTGCTTAGGGCGGAAAGAAACAGTCTGCGGAGGAGACCCACATTCACAGGTGCAGCCTAGAGCCAGGGAGAGCCAAGAAGCAAGGCACAGTCTGCTCCCTCCCACTGGCACATGGGTAAAGGCAACACCCACTGCAGCTGCAGAGCAGCCAATGCCTCTTCCCCCTTCCAAAAGAGGTGGTGCCGAGGAGAGCGGGGAGGGCTACCTGGGCAGCTGGGAGGAGGGGAAGAGGAGGTGTAGCTTGTTGTGCAGCTCCTGAAACTCCTCGAAGGTGCGCTGGATGTAGGCGACCTCGTGGGGGCTCTCTCGCTGCACCTGCACGATGTACATCTGCGGGAGCGGGAAGCAGAACCACCTGTGAGCCAAGCAGCTCGCTGCACGCTCTGCTACATGGGTGTGCGATGGGAGCAATGCGACCCACGTCAGGGAAGTCAAAGTAACACCCGGCGTGAGAAACGCACAGTGCGAGACCCAGTCAGACCCACCATGCATGCCCTGAGCTGCAAGATGCTGAGAAATTAAAATGAAAGGGCTCTTTTTGATGTTGTTTGAGGCTTGGGGAAGGCTGGGGGAGGCTTTCAGGCCTGGAGCAGGGATCTGAAGGGAGAAAGGATTCAAAACATCCCTAAGGACCTCAGGGAAGAGAACGCGTGAGCGCTGGGTTCCAGTCGTGGGCTCTGAATGGAGCAAGCGCTGCCATCCAGTGTTTGTTTGCATATTCCCATGTGCCTGCTCGCTTGAAACCCCTCACCACGCCCAGCCCAGCCAGGATGAGGTGAAAGCTGCTGCAGGATTATGCTGGTCTCCGACGCCTCATCTCCTGTGACAAAGCCTAGGGGCCAGAGACCAGGCTCCTGCGCACGGCCCCTCCCCTGCTCTGATCGCCCATGGCACCACTCACATAGCCCTTGCTGGGGTTGAAGACCTTCTCGTGGCGGCAGAGGAAGACGTCGCGGATCCGGCCGGACGCCTTGAGGGTGTGCGTGCGGGGAGCAAAGGAAAGCGTGGGGCGGGCGTCAGAGCCCATGAACTTCATCTGCGCGAGGTTGTGGATGAAGAAGTTGAGTTTGGTGGCCACGCTGCCCAGGCTGGACTCGATCAACCTGTCACAGAGGACAGCAGGGTCTAGCTGATCCTAGGCACCCTGTGCTCAGGGCTCCTGCCATGCAGCGCGCCAGACTCTCCCAAGAGCACAAGGGCCCCTCACCAGGGCTGCTGGACCCCAGAGGCTGGCTCCTGCCTTACAGGTGGGGTGTGCCACCACTAGAGGCCCCATCCTCCACCTGTAACGCACGGGTGTCACCTTCCCTGTGCAGGGCATGGGGAGTGCTCTCACCCAACACCACATCTTCTTACCTGGTGAAGTAGGTGGTAGCATCAGCCTCAGAGTCCTGCGGCCTCAGGGCGTCGTAGACGTACTTGAGGTCCTCGAGGTCAGAGAGCTCAGGGATGCCGCAGGACAGCATCTGTGGAGCAGGGCAGCTGTGTCAATGGGGGTGTAACAACTGGCTAGGGGGGTTCTCTGCTCACTGCGGGGCCCGTGGGAATCGTGGACATGCTCTCCCATTAAGGCTCATCCAGCATCCTTGTTCCAGAGCTGACCAGCAGAGAGGGAAGGGGCAGGTTTTTTCTACATGAGACATATGACCCCTGACTTCGGCCTGTGTCAGTCACCTCTTGTTTATGGCTGAGGCCTGGCAGATGAGCTCCCGGTGTTAAGCCAGTCTTCAGATAGACTGGGCAGGCACTTGAGGGGCACCAGCACCCAGCACTCCAACCCCAGGGCTGAGCATCCAGCTTCCCAGCACACAGGGCTGTGACAGCCAGAGCCCCTAAGCCTGCAGATGCAGAGGGAGAAGGGGCCAGGAGGCACCTCAAGGCCTCGCTATCCTTTGGCAGAGACTAGGGACACCCCATGGAGCCTCTGGCTGCAGGGGCCGGGCAGAAAGGAGGTCCAGTAAACCCCTGCCAAAGGTATCTCACCAGGCCCAGCAGGTTGAGGAAGAGGTGGGTGTGCTTGCGGATGAGGTTATACGCCTGGCAGCAGAGGTCAACGAAGTCGTGGAAGCGGCTGGAGGGCTTGTCACCACCGTTGATGACATAGGCCATGTCCGAGGTGAAGACAAAGGGGGCCCGGTCCCTGCACCAGAGAGGGAGACAGCAAGGTAGGCCCTGCCTTAGCATAGGGACTGGATCCCTGGGGAAACAGGCAACGGAGGGGGATCGAGCCGGGGGGGCAGACAGCTTCGCCATGTACGCTACTGTGGCCGAGAACAGCCACGCTTCCTTACAGCCGCTCCAGCCTCAAAGCACTGGGCAGATGATACCCCAGCAGCAGCCCCCCACATAACAGCTGCAGGGAGAGGAAGCTGGGGCCAAGCCCTGCTCTAGCCAGCAAGGTGAGCACGAGAGTGGCTAGGCAAGGCAGGCAGAGATCCCGGCTCCGGTGGATGACACCCACCTCTTGATGTTGCCGAACATCTGAGCGTGGCCCAGGAACCTGCCGAAGTCGATGTGGAACATGTGGCCAGTGGTTTTGAGCATGATGTTGTCGTTGTGCCGATCGCAGATCCCCAGCACGTAGGTGGCCACACAGCAGCCGGCACATGAGTAGATGAAGTTCTCCACGGCCTGCCGGGTGGAGGGGGTGGTTAGAGGCACCAGAGAGGAGCGGGTGGGAGAAAGCGTAGGAACAGCCAGCCCCTCACCCACCAGTCCATGGGGCAG
Source organism: Crocodylus porosus (assembly GCF_001723895.1). Taxonomy (NCBI): domain Eukaryota; kingdom Metazoa; phylum Chordata; order Crocodylia; family Crocodylidae; genus Crocodylus; species Crocodylus porosus. The sequence goes on along the minus strand of NW_017728935.1, from coordinate 1,831,563 downwards.
AGGTGGGCACTGGGTACTGCTCAGCCTCCCAGCCCTCAGCAGCTCCTGCTTTCAGCTCTACTTCTCATGGAAGAGAAAAATCCAGCTACCCTCAGGCCGACAAATAAGCAAGTCTACGGCCAGGCACAAGTGCTGGTGGGCTAGTGAGCTCCCCACCGTAGGAGCACGGAGACTTGATTCCCTGCCCAAAAGGTATAAACAAGGCTGGGCACTGGTGAAAGCCAGGCTCATGGTCCATCCATTTACTGCTCTTTGTGGAGAGGGCCTGCAACGGATGACACGTTGGCTGGAGCACGCACTTGTGGTGCTTTGCCTCCTTCCAGCTCCTGATGCCCTTGCCCCAGGTGGACTGCAACGGCCCGTCTCCCTTCCAGAGCCAGCCCCCCCTGGCTTCCTACCTTCTCGTACTCATCCTCCTTGGGGTTGTGCTTCTGCAGCCAGTCTGCCAGAGGGCGATCCTTGAAGGAGCCTGTTACCCCGTGCTCCACCTGGATCTTGCGCAAGGTCTCTGCATTGGGGATCATCTCCACCATCCCTGGAAGCAGAGGCAGTAGGGGCAGAGTCAGCTCCTTGGAGCTCTCCGCCTTCAGCCTCTCCAGACAAACTCCTTCCCTACCTAGGACAGTGCAGGGAGGTCCTGGCACAGGCCATCAAGGCTTTAGCTGTCACCAATTCAGGCCCAACCCTGGGCAACTCCTACAGACAGAGTCAGTCTCTGGAAATCGCTCCACAAGCTCCTTCAGGGTCATCGCCCTCTGAGAGCAGAGCTGTGACGCGAGTCCCAGGCACACAACACAGAGAAAAGATAGTAGGACAACTGCAGTGGATGTAACTGGGGGGAGATGCACGAGGGGAAGCCAGAGCACTCCCACATGTTTATGCCAACTTATCCTCCTCATGAGCTGGGCCAAGCAGCCACAGGTCAGGTCTGCTGAAGTCCCCTTCCTGGATAAGCACCAAGTGAACAACCAGAAGTCCAGCAGGATGAAGGGGTTAAAGATGGCAGTGGGTCTAGGGAGGTTGTGTGTATAGCAATGACATGAAAAGAGTCGACGCTGGCAGCCTCACGTCCTGCATCTCTGGGCTCATTCTGCCTGGTTCTTATGAAAGAGCTGCACAGCTGTCCCCGGCAGATGCTTTTGCAACCTCAGTGTAGACCCCTTGTTGAAGGCTGCCCCAGGAAGCGTTCTCAAAGCCCCCTTCCTGCTCATCCTGGCCCTGCAACCACCCTCCGAGGAATCACCTGCAGCATCTCCAGGTCAAGGATCAACACAGCCCCCATGGTGCAAGAGCACCTGATAAGGATGACGTTCATAGCTGGGCCCTGGCTCACCTCGGCCGCGGCCGGTGGAGAAGCAGCGGAAGATGACCATGCGCATGTCCAACCCCTCCTGCACCCAGATCTTGTTCATGATCCGGATCATCTGCAGTGTCAGCATGTCCTGCCGCAGGTCGTCTCCACACTGCACGTCCCGAGGTGGGAAGAGGATGGTCAGAACCGCGGTGTTTCCGGGATGCCAGCAGCCCAGCATCCCCCCGGGAGCTTGCTCCACCCGGTGCAATTCTACGCAGGCCATTCAGAGCTATGGGGGCCCCTGTCCTGCACAGCTCGCATGAACCCCCAGACTAACAAAATGCAGGAGGATCATGTCACGTCTAAGGATCTGCATATTCCAGGGAAGAGACGAGCCCCAGTAGAAGCCTAAAAGGAGTGCATGTAAGGGGATGCACGTCAACTGCAGGGCCTAGGCTATGGGATGGGGAAGGGTTGTGAACCCCAAAACTTGGGATACTGAGAACTACCTCAGTCACTGCCTCAGGGTACAGGCTGCAGGCAACCGTGTTGTCCATGAATTAAGTGACTTAACAGGCTCATAAATGTTTGGCTTCTATGGGGAAAGCCCAGTAGGTCAAGAACTGGACTCAAGTGCCGTCTGTTGGGCTGTTATTAAGGTGGCATCCAAAGGCTGCATCAAGACAGCAGCCTCCTCGTGCTAATGGAGGCATCACTGAGGGAACCGGCCTTCGTCATGCAGCGGAGGCCTCACAGCACCACCCTTATGGAGCCGGTTCCTTCCACCAAGAGCTCTGTGCCCAGGTCCCGAGTGCCGGGCACCTGCTCTCCTTCCCCCACCGGCGTTGAAGCGGGCACCTGCTGACAGCTGTCTGATCAGAGCCACCAGTGCCCCGCACCAACCTGGAGAGGCGGTGGCGGGACTCACCTTGAAGATGACACGGATGTTCTCCCCCAGGGGGTCGACGTTCTGGAAGGACAGCTTCAGGGGCACGGCGTTGGAGTTGAAGTAGGAGCAGTCCTGCCCTCGGGAGGGAGAGAAGGGGGAGGAGGTCAGAGAGTCACGCTGCCAAGCGGCACAGACACCCCAGCGGGCAGGAGGGGCTGGCACCCACCAGGGAGGGTTCCTCCCTCTTTCCCCTCGCTGGGCAGGGGCTTTGGAGGGGAGAGAGGGACCAGCCCCCAGTGGAGTAGGTCTAACACAGCAGGGGGAACAGCAGCTTCCCCTAGCTCGGTCACTCACCCTGGGCACGATGCCCTTCACCAGCAAGCTGGGACTGAGCGGCAGGCGGCAGGAGCCGTTGATGTTGAAGAACTGCTTCACGTCTTCCAGCCCTTCCCGGAGGATGGCCTGCCAGAGGTAGAGGGGCGATGGGACGCAGCCAAGGGCATGAATGTCACAGCCCACCCCCTTCCCTCCCCAACCCCTGGAGAGACTTTCTAGCTTGAACGCAGAAGCACTATATGCCTGGGGACCTGTTTCGCCCAGGGACCTTGGCTGTTAGACCCAAGGAGCAGCATGAGACCGGCACTGCTGGGTTGTCTCCCAGCACGGGAGTTGGGCTGGGGGGAAAGGAGGAGCACAAGTAACTGCAATGTAGCCAGGCCCCCATATCCACGGCCTCCAGCACCTCCTGAAGAAAGAGGCTGGGACTGGAGTGGTTGGGAGACAGAGCCCCTGCCCTGCTCCTGCCATCTTGGAGACATCCAATGGAGCCCAGTTATGGGCCCCACATCCTGCTCTCACGCTTCAGGGAGAGGAGTCCTGTCTGCAACCCGAGCCAGCCGCCTGCCGCACCCTCGCTGGGGAAAGGACATCGTCTCAGCCAAGCACGTACCTGCCGCGAGGACGGTGCGGCCTCGCGGATCTGCTGGGCCAGCCTGGCCAGGGTGTTAACCAGCGCACACTGCCGGTCAAACTCTTCCCGCAGGCCTTTCCCGCAGCAGCAGAGCAGGGCCGCCAGCAGGTACTGGTAGCGGATGCTGAACTGGGAGTCTTTCAGACCGTCCTTCAGTAGCCTGAGGAGAGAGCGCAGCCACAGCAGTCAGCACGCAAGCTGGGGCTTGCAGGTCTGAGGGCGAGGGGAGCCCCAGGGAAGGAGGTACGGCTGGGACGTGGGTCATGGGGACGTTTCCCCCGCCCCAGCACCCGACACCAGGGGAGATCCTGCATAGGACCCTGCTCCCTTGGGCAAGCCGGAGCAGGGGGCACAGTCGTCCCAAAGGCTGCGACTCCTCCACCAGCATTACCAGAAGAAGTAGTGCGTGATCTTGAGGTCGCAGATGGCTCGCTTCATAAGGAACCGCACCAGGGGACTGTCCAGGTAGCACTCATACTTCAGGGCCTGCAAGAAGGGAGATGGAGCATTTCCTCCATGAGCAGACAGGACAGATGGGGCAGGTGGGGCCTTGTCCTGGCCACTGTGGGCCTGGCAAGCCTCACATGCTCGCCTGGGGTGACCCACCTGGACCAACTGTGGCAGGTAGTCCAGCAGCTCTGCGTCGGATATGGAGTCGATCCACTGCACAGCCGTCCTCCTCACCTCCTGATCGGGGAACCTACAGCCACCAGCCACGTGTCACCAGGAGGGCATCACACAAGGCCCTTCTCAAGGTGAGGCAAACCATGCCATCCCACCGGTGCCACCAGCCCAGCCACAGAGACACCAAGGCCTAGCCTGTCTCCAAGAAGCCTCTGGGTCCCCTCAATCACCCCTGGGATTTTGGAGGGTTTGGGGATCCTCCAGCTCCTCTGCTGTCCTCACTTTACCCACCACAACCCTCATCCTGGCAGGGCACAGTTAAGACTGAGTTTAGAGGTTCCAGTTGGACATTAGGATTGGGGTCACCCAGCTCTGGGCTCAGGGGCAGAAAGAAGAGACCTAGGAACGGACAAGGGTAAGGAGGACGGGCTGCCTTGGCCCTCAGGACAGCCCCCATCTCCCCGCACCCAGGTGAATGCCCCGGGCGCTGTCTTACGTTGCATGCAGGAGTCCCAGGGCATCCTGGTGGTTCATGTAGGTCCACTGCTTCAGCAGGGCGTAGATGTCGGGCAGGCAGGCCCACTCCCAGCTGGGGGCACTGGCGAGCAGCAGGGGCAGCGACCCGGGCTCCATGTGGCAGTAGTAACGTTTCTCCCATAACCGCTTCCGGTCGGCATCCGTCAACCTGAAGCAGCAGGGGGCACAGAGCTCAGGAAGGGGGGACTGCACGTGCATGGGGCCATAGAGCTTGGGTTGGGGGGACTATGCCTGTAGCGGGTGCCCTGCCTTGGAGAGCTGGGGCCAGAGGGCAGAGCACGGCAATGCTAGGCAGCACCATGCGGGAAGCAGGATTGGGCCCTCAGCTGATGGCCCAGCAGCCAGGATGTCATTGCTTAGAGAAGCCACAAGGGGGCAGCACAGTCACCCCAAGGGCAGGTTTGCGGGGGCTGGGGTGGGGGCTCTGCTGACTTGCTCCCCTCCATGGGCATGTCACCCCAAGGGCAGGTATTGGGGGGCCGGGGAAGGGGCTCAGAGGATGCCAGGGGATCACAATGGCAGCGGATGGGGAAGGAGACAGTCAGCAGTTCCTCCAGCCACCTCTGAGCTTGCACGAGCCCAGGGAGGAAGGTGCATCCTGCCCTTGCCTCTGTCCCGGAGCGGGAGCTGCCCGGGCTGCGGGCATGGCTTCCCGAGGAAGCACCTGGCGGGCAACCCTGTGCTCTGGGCTGGGTGGGATGGCATGGCCACGGCTCAGGGCCCAGGGGAGCGAGTGGGGCAGGGTCAGACACTGGCCCATCCTGCGTGTGAGGAAGGGCTGGGGTCAGGATGGGGGTGTGTGTGCCTGTGTGTGAGAAGAGGGAGGCCTGCTCTGTTCCCAGGCACTCCCTTCAGCGATCTCACCCAAAGCAAACAAGAGCAACACACTGCTGCCAGCTCAGGAGAAGGGCGCGTGAACCTGCCAAGCCCTGGGGCAGGGTGGGCGCCGCCCTGCAGAAGCACGATGCCAGGACGGGCAAGCTGCCTGCTCCCTGCACCCCGGGAAATGCCATGTTTTGAGCCAGTGGATTTGCCCGTTCTAGCCCTGCAGTACTGGGGGCAGCCCAGCCCTTTACCCCCTGGCTGGAGACCCTGAGTCCACATGCCTGGTGGCCTTCAGGACTCGCTGGTCACAGTAGCCCGCGTTTTCTGCTGTGTCCCTGCCGGGTCTTCCCTGCCAGCAAGGAAACTGTGGGACTCAGGACTCTGGCAGCAGTGGGAAAAGCTGCTGGTGGGGCTGGACCCAACTGCTCACCCCCACTGGGCGAGGGAGGGTGCTCCAGTAGAGCAAAGGCACCCAGGTCTGCTCCACCACCCCTGAGAGGGCAGTAGCCGGGAAGGACGGCTCTCCAGACCTCAGGGTAAGGCTCGGTACTGGGCAGCCTGGCAGGACCCTGGGGGGTTGTGTGAAGTCCCAGCCTGGGCCCTTCCAGATGCCTGGGATCAGCTCCTCAGGACCTCCCAGATCCCCAGCGTGGGTAGGAGGGAGCTGATGTCACCCCCTCCCCCTGCCCCTGCCCAGCCTGTGGGAACCCTGCAGTAATGACCTAGACATGTGCGCAGCCTGCAGCGAGCTGACCCTGAGCGAGTGCAGCCGCCGACACCTGATCCTTCCTGTTTACAGGCAGCCCAGGGCAGCAAACATTGGCAGCCTGGCTGCTGGCAGGTGGGGAGCAAGGGAGGGAAAACAGCTGACAGTTAACACCTCTGGAGAGGGCTGTTCCTTCCCTCCCAGCTGTCTGGGAGAGCAAGAGGTCAGGAGGGGCCACAGGAAGAGTCCAGGACATCCCTCATGCAGGTGGGGCACCACGTCCTCAGCAGAGGTGCAGGTGCACTGGAGGGCCCATCTCAGGCCCAGCCCAAGGAGCTGTAGCCAGTACCTAGCCCGAGGTCCCCTGTTCCCCAGTGCAAGACCCCTGCCCTGCAGCCCCAGCCCAGGCTCTCACCAGTAGAGCGATTTCTTCTGCATCACCTCCCTCAGCCTGCGCTGCTCCTCATCCCCCAAGCTGCCGAACTCGTACTTGGGGCTGAACTCGGCAGCCGGCGGGCTCATGAACCTCACGTCGAATGCAGACGTGGGGAAGTCGATCTGGATGGTGGGGGGGCAGAACGAGTCAGACTCTGCTGATGGGCCGCTGCCACCCTCGAGGGGCACCCAGACCGCCTTACCAGTAGCCCCAAGGGGTGCTCCCTGACCCATGCTGCTGCTCCCACAAGCCTAGTGGGGCTCTCCCCTGCCCACCCTCCCCTTGCCCCATGCTCCAAGGGCAAGGGAGGTGCCCCGAAGGCTTGCCCTCCACTGCAACCCATTGCCATGGCTGTGAAACTTGCCCCACACAAGGCCTATTCATCACCTTCCCAGCAGCCGGGATCAGCTTTCAGCATCTGACTCTGTGCCAGGGCCATGCATCAGCAGGCCCTGGCGTGCCCATAAGCCAAGACCTGGGGAGCTTCCAGCCCAGGAACACAAAGGGCCATTAAGGCACCCGCACCTCCTCTCAACCTACAGAGACCCAGGCCGGCCTCACTGATTCCTTACCCTGGAGCAAGCAGAACCACTCCTGCTTCTCCCCACTTCCTTGGCCCACGTCCTGTGTGGTCTGGATGCCACAGGCACCCCAGGACAGGCAGCAGGCTGCACTTCTGGGCACCCCCAGCATCCAGGCTGGGATGCGGCTGAAGGGAAGCCTGCCCCGATCACTTCTTTGCTAGAAGGAGCATTAGGAGCCTAGTGGGACAGAAAGTATCCTGGCCTGGGAGGCTTGGGGAGATTCCTCTGGTCATGGCCAGCCCAGCATCTGCAGGCCCTGTCCCCCAGAGACCCACCACTTTCTGGAGGGCTGCAGCACCGAGGTGCTTCCCTTGCAACCTCCACAGGGGACAAACGTGAGGTCACAGCCCTGCACGGGGCCGGTGCTGGGAGCGGGCGAGCGGCAGAACAAGCACTGCAGGAAGGCGGCATCCTGCTGGCAGCGGGCTGTGCCGAGGCAGCCGGCCGCCCAATCTCAACCGAAAACCTCGATGGATTTGTAAGTGGCGCTGGGAGAAACCCAATCTCTTGGACACGCGTCATGGAAATCAGTGAAGAGAGAAGGGGCGGCAGCAGAGCCAGGGGAGGAGACGGGACGAGGAGAGATGAGGACAAACAAAGGGAGTCCTGAGCAGGCAGCCCCCTGCCAGGGCCAAAGCAGGGCGAGCATCGCAGATGCCGCCAGAGGGGAGAAGAGCCTCAAATCCCTTCCAGCTGGAGTACTTGGCTTCCAGCACAATGCTTCAGCCCCCTCCCACCTCTCAGGCAGCGGGGAGCTCTGCCGAAACCCTGCCAAGCCGGTGTGGGACACAGGGAGCCCGAAAGAAGGGCCCGGGGAACGCGTGAAGGGAGCACATGCCAGACCAGGACATAGCAGGGTAGTTAAAGGCAGCTGAGGGCCTGCCAAGGGCCCTCTATTTCTAGGTGCCTGGCTGGTAGGTCAGCATCTCCTACTATGGGGGACACTGTTGTGTTTGGAGCTGAGGAAGGCCGACATCCTTCTCACCCATCCTACCTTGGAAACCACCCCAGGGTCTGGTCCACAGTATCCAGGCGAGGTGTGCCACCTTCCCTCGCGCATGCTGCGCAGTGGTTCCCATGATGGTACCAGACCAGGGGCGCCGAGCCCTCGGGCCGGCTCACAGAAGAGGATGCTGAGCTCCAGCCACCTCTTCGATGCCTGATGCCCTCTGAATGCCAGGCTCTGACTGGCTCCAATGCTCCCCTCTCCTCCCCCACCAAAACAGGGCACCTTGTTGCTCCCAGCCGGGGCTCACCTGCAGAATAACGCTGTCAGGCTGGTTGAAGTTGGGAGCGCTTGACCTAGCCCTGGAGTTGTCCTGAGTCGCTGGCCACAAGCCCAGGAGCTTCCGCCCACAGGTCAGGACCCTGGAGGAGGATGCAGGGAGAGACCTCAGAGCCTGGGCACCGGGACCCACGGATAAGAGCAAGTGCCAGGCCTTGGGGCACTACCGTCCCGAGGGGAGGCGATGCCATTGCAGACCCCACTAGTGTGGAAGCAGCCCCTTGCAGAGCTGGGTCCCCAGGAGCAGCAATCTCAGCACAAGGGTGAACGCTGTGATGCTGGCGTGGGGGCCCAGAGCTCCCAGCACACGCACGCACCACACTCCAACCTGCCCCTCTAGCAAGGACAGGCCCACGTGTGCCCCATGCCAGCCCTGGGCAGAGGGTCCCCCCCAGGGCTCGGACGTGTACGCACTGCCTGAAGTTGAAAAGCGGGGTGGTGACCCAGCCCAGCGCCTCAGGCACCCGTCGCTGCTTGTTGGTCTCAGAGGAGCTGCCCGGCGGCGGGACAGGCACGGCGTAGAGCGTAACGCTCAGCAGCGTCTCCCGCGGGAGCCGGTTCACTTGGATCGGGAAGCAGATCCTAGGAGAAGGTGCAGCATGAGCCGGGATGTCAGCCCCCTGCCACTGCTGACATCCCGCTTGCCATGTCCACGGCTCCGTAGGGCTCTGGAGAGGGAGCCGGTATCCCTGCTCCAGAAGGCCAAGGCCTTGTTTCCCCCCTTTATCCATAACTGGGAAATGCAGGGGTGCTGAGCCCCCAGCTACTGGGACCACAGGGCTGGCCCCTGGAACTGGTGACCTCAGATCACAAGGGCTCATCCTCCACCCTCCCTGGTGCTGCATTGCTCCAACATCAGAGCCCCTTTGCAAACACCAGTGTGAGGCTACATGGAAACCTCGTAGCCCCGGCATTGGGTAGTCAGGGCTCCCCCAAGGTGATACCCAGGGGGGACGGCAAACGTACACCTCCGGGGCACGCCCCTCCTACCCAGGCTCAGACGGCCTACCGGCTTTGCCTCCATCCCCTCCCCTCCATGGCCTGGTGAGAGCCCCAGCTGCAGGACTGGGCACAGTGCCCTCTGCAGCCTGCTGATTCCCCGCCATGGGAAGGAGGGCATGGGCACGCGCACACACACATGCACACTAACCTCGTCCCCGGGCCTCTTCCCTGCCCATTCAGGCACCTTCAAGGCAAGTGCTGCCAGGTGTCCGAGAAGCCGGCCACGCAGGGCTAGCAGAGTCTAGAAGTGTGCCGGGCCAGGGCAGCGCCATACCCCCGGCGGCGGGGGGCACCCATGGCGGAGGACTCTCTCTGCCGCCAGCAAAGAACGCAAGCTCCTGGCTGCCCAGCCAGCTCCGGGCCCAGCCCATGCACCAGCGGGTCCAAGAGAGGCGGTTTGCAAGGGAAAACGCTGCATGAAGGGAGGCGTCTAGCAGCTGCCCTCCATACCGGCACTGCTCTGTCTCTCCCTGTGCCCTTCCTGGGGACAGTCACCTCCTAAAATTATCCCTTGCCCTCCCCTCCTCCCGCCGGCATGGTTAAAATGCCAGGCATGGTCGGGACTCAGGAGACAACCACAAGCTCCCTGGTGCCAGGGCTATATTTGGATGAGATCCCCTTTCCCTGAAGCAGCTGGAGACACATACACACCCCCCCCGAGCACAGGGTCCAAGGAAGGAGCCTGACAGCCGCCAAAATAGATGCTGCCTGGGAATTCAACACCCATAGTCTGAGCAGCTCCGCTGGCTCTGCCATGAAGCTGCACATGCTGGACCCCCCAGGCCACGGCTGATACTCAGCGCACACAGAGCGGGGCTCTTCAGCCGGGTCACCCAGGCAGCCGTGCATCTTGCTGCTGCTCTAGTCATCTTGCCCTCTGCCTGCATCCCCTTGGCTACCTGCACCCAAACCCCCATGAGCAGGACCCCCAGCCTGTTCCCCGCTCCCCACGCTGCATCCCGCTGGCCCAAGGTGAACAGGGAGCTGCCTTACTGCTGGTCCCATATGATGAGGTGGAAGAGGTACTTGTACACATGAGCCTTGCGCGTCTGCAGCGGACTGCAGAGCTCCTTGCCGCCGTGGCTGAGGGAGCAGGAGAGGTAGAAGTCTTCATAGCTGCCACAGGAAGGGGGGAAAGCAAGAGAGGGGTAAGGACAGGCCTGCAACTCGCAGCAAAGGAGTAACAGGCCTCATAGCCCCTCCATCTGCCTCCTCCCTGTTTGCTCCCCTCTGCCCTTGTCCCTCATCCCTTTCTTGATTCCTTGGCACTCTCCCTCCTGCCATCCCCAGAGAGCAGGAGTGCCAGGCCACAGAGACAGATAATTTGATTATTTGCTGGCCAGTAAAGGCTCAGAGGGGGGTTATCTCCCTTGCACCCATCAGCTCCAGGAGTCACTTCTGCCCGTACAGAGGAGAGGTGAAACCCCATGACCAGGGCAGACTTAGCTTGCTCGCCCTGGCAGTGGCACGTGACTCCTACTTGGAGCGGGTGTGATGCACAACCAGGAGATGGGCCAGATTCCCAGGGAAGGTACGTGGAAAACAGCAGGCCCAACATTTGGCCCTTGGGTCTGCAACCAGGGGCCTCAAGGGAATTGCATGGAGAGCTGGTACCTCCCCAGAAGGGTCTCACACTGCAGGCAGGGCCTCTGCCATGGCTAGTGTCTTCCTGGGAGCCTCTGAGGGAAAGGGCACCAAAGGGTGGAGTGATGCTCGAGTGCAGGGCTCATGATGCTCTTGCTGTGGATGAAATGGGCCAACCCAGCAGCACGGCCCCTCTCCTCAGAGAGAAGGGTGGACTCCCAGCAGACCCCTGCCCCATCACACCCAGCTGGGAGGTGAGGGATCCTCCACCCCTCCTGGCTCTCCTTTCCCAGGCTGCTGTCCCTTTAGGAAAGGATGGGGGCAGGGCAGGCAGAGGAGACCCCGCTCCTTCCAGACAGCCGGATCGACATATGCCACGGAGAATGCCATCACACGGGGGTCTCCCAGAAGGGCAGGGCCATGTGACAGGTGCCGAGCGCCGAGCCAGGGAGGGCCGCAGGGCAGCAAAGGTCAGAGGATGCCTGGATTTCCCAGGCTACCTCCTTTGTTCGGAGTCAATCACCAATCGGAATACATTAAGGATGGGACAAAGGCGAGGGGTCCCCGGAGGGGCGGCTGCTACGGCTGCTGCCGCCTCCCCCCCTCCCTTGCATAGCCCTGCTGCCGGAGCCCGTAAGAGAGCCAGGAATGCAGATTATCAATGGGCATCGGGCCTGCAAAACACAGGCATCCAGGCGCGGGCGCGAACAAAGGAGCATCCTCGCCTCCCCCCCAGCCCCGGCACCCACACCCACACACGCACCCTCCTCATTGTCTCCCGATCCATCAAAGGCAAAGGCACAAACAGCCATTGACCGCCGGGGCTGGAGCCCTGGCTGGGAACAGGCCATCTGTCACTGTCTGCAGGGCCGGGGGGGCGGGGGGGCTGCGGCAGGGAATTCCAGCGCAGCCGGCAGGAGCAGCACTGGGCTGAGCTGGAGAGAGGGCTGCGGAGCCCAGCTGCACCCCAGCCGTCGCCCTCCATCCCACCTCCTTGCACGGAGAAGCGGAGCATCCGTCCATCCTTTACCGCCCACCGAGCGCTCTGCACCACACAAAGGGACAGAAATGGGTAGCTGTTTGTGCTTCTGCCTTTGATGGATCCGGAGACAACAGTCATTCCTTTACATGCCCCTAAAGCGCAGGAACTGCCAGAAGAGAGCAGATCCATGGCATGTTCTGTCCCAGGAAGGACTGGCGTGGGAGGTGGGCTCAGAGAAAGACATAATGACCACTGGTGTAAGGCATTCAGCTGGCCAAGCACCCTGCCTGGAGAGAAGATGCTTTCCTGCCTCTCAACCAGTGACATCCCGGAGCACAAGAGTTGCCACACTAAGAGATTAGGATGCCACCCCAGTTTGCCCCTTGTCCCTTCTGTACCTGCCCACTGCTGCTGGAGGGATCCTAGCCTCGAGTGGGCCAGAGGCTGGTCAGGACAGAGAGCAACGCACCAGCTGCTCTTTGCAAAACAAAGGTGAGGCAGAGGCCCCCAAGACGAGGAAGGGATTTGGGCACCCTCAGCCATTCAAGATGGCTTTCACCTGTGCAGCTTGAACGGCTGAGGATGCAAAGAGGTTCGCCTCTCCAGGGAAGCCTTGCCCCGGCTACCTGGCTGCAGACAGACCACAGTGAAGATTCAGACAAAGTGGGGACGTCTCACTGCCCCTCGAAGCCCTGAGAGGCACACCAGTGGTTTAGGCGCTTACCTGGCAGCCCAGGTGATGGGGATACGGTGCGTGGCGTAGACAGTGAAGGAGAGGGGGCAAGGCAGGAGACAGGCCTCCTGCACCAGGCAGTGCTTCCTGCTGCCATGCACCGCGGTCTGGAAGTCCGCATTGAAGGTGTTGCAGTAGAGCTCCACCAGATCCAAGATAGAGGCCGTCAGGGTCTCCACAATCTTCTCTGCAAGGGAAGGCAGCGGGGGTGTGAGATGGGGCATTCTGGCAGTCTAGTAGTGCCGCCTTTTCCCCCAGCCCGTGCCCAGAATACGGAGCTGGGCCTTGGCAGGGCAGCCTCAAGCCAACCCATATCAGAAGCAACCAACTGCTTCCCCATTCACACCCTTGTGCCTCCTGCACACGTCCAAGGCTGCTGATGGGAGCCTGGCCAGAGGCTGATCAGGACAGCAGCAACGTGCCCAGCTGCTCGTTGGCAGACAAAAGCAGGGCAGAGGGCTCTGGGATGTGGGAGGGATCCGTGTGCCTGAGGAGGTGCTCACAGCTGCCTCCATGAGCCCTCCAGCACGTCTCGCGATCTCTCCAGGGGATGAAATTTGCTGGCTGGCTTCAAGCCATTTGGAGATGACCTCACACTGCATGTGGGTGCTTTGGAGGGAAAGGGAAAAAACCCAAAAGACACCAAAACCCCACAAAACCAAGGAAAAGAACCCCCTAAAATTGCGGGGGGACATAATCTTTTTTTGCTGTTGTTGAAAATGAACACATACAAATTTCAAATGCAAAAGTCTGCCCAGTGGGGAAGGATTTGAAAGAGCTCAGCAGCAGACCGGGAGGAGGAGAAGCAAAATTACCTCGATTTTTCCTCACAGCCAAGACATTTGGATCCTGCAGAGGAAAAAGAAACCAGCAGAGCAAATTGGAGGGTGAGTCCAGCACCATCAGGCACAGCTGGAAGCAATCCTCCAAGCCAGGGACTTTATGTAACCAGCTTCCCTGGCACCAGGGCGCTGGGAGTGAGTAATACCATGGAGGCACTGCCTGCTCTCAGCTGCCCCGAAGCTGTACACATGGTGCAGTGGCAGGGAGGGCATGGGCTCTGGTGAAAAAACCCACTGCTTTCCCTCTGGTTGCACCCGTCACCATGCCCAGCGGCCCTCTGAAGCTAGGGCACCAGGATTTCATGGGTGAGCAATCAGTCCCTGGGAAAGCAGCCGAACACCCTGCACTTCCAAGGCAGGGAAGGCCAGCTCTGGCTGCAGCGGAGACTATGGGGCAGGTACCCAGGCCCGGGCTACCGGGACTGCGTGGGACCACAGAGCACTCTCTGGCCTGGAAATCCTTGGGTCCGAGCCAGTGCAGGAGTCTCGCTGATGTTGGATTAGGCCCCTTGAATCAAGCCCACTCTTAGTGCCCAAGACAGACTGGCACCTGCTGTGATGTCCAGAGGGGCCCCCAGCACCTTCTGGGAGAAACCAGTCCTTGCCTCGCTAGACCACTCGTGATCAGCTTAGATCTCCCCTTGACTTCGGCTCCCAGCTGGAAAATCTCACCTTTTGAATTTTGGGCTGCATGCGAGAAGGGCAGGGCGGCATTTGGTTCAGGGCACGGGTGATCTCCTGGGACTCAACAGCAGCCAGGGCATTGCAAATGGCCATGACGGACTGGATCACTCGCTCTGCCTTCGGCTGGACGTCTCCCTGGGAGAGGCAGCAGGGAGAGGCTCCCGTCTGAGACAGCCATGCACAGAGCGCCAACCCAGCCCAGCAGCCTGGCCTCCCACCCACCCCGCTGCTTGACAGGGCCTGGAGGAGACCTGCTGGGGCTGCGATGCCCTGGGCCGGGCTGCTCCATGCAGCGCTGACTGCACTCAGAGGCCAGCCAATGCCACCTCTGGCACCCTGGGGGAGCCCATCTCTCCCTGCCAGGGGAGTGCAGGCAGCAAGGTGTGCAGGGCACAGACGAGGACAGAGGGATGTGTCTGGCCCAGGAGAAGGGGAATGGGAGCTTCCCAGTTGGACCTGCCCAGAAGAGCTGGAGAGGAGGGTCCCACCATTTCATACTGCTCCAGCCCCGCAAAGCAGAGAGGGGAAGGTTGCGGGGTACCTCACACCACAGACCTGGAGCTGCCATTTGGGGAAGGCTGCTGTCTCCAAGCACTTTTCTCCCCGTTTGTCTAAGCCTTCCAGCCTTGGGAGGTGGATACAGCCCAGACCCGGGCAGGGCAGAGGAAAAGGAGTCTGTGTGCACCAAAAGCAAGCCGCATACCTGCAGCTAGCAGTAGGAGGGAAGCGTCTTGGACGTACCCACCAGCACCTGCCTTCCCTCGTCCTCAAGATACCCCGGAGAAAATGACCCCTCTCCTCAGCATCTGCCTGCCCTCAATTCATCCAGCTCCTTGTTTCTTCCCAGAGTGGGCAGAGCACCAGCCAAGGAGGGAGAGTCGCGGCACCTTCTGCACATGGGCTTGGCACAGGGGAAGCCTGCGGCTCTGCCAGAACCAACCAGCGTCCGTGGCTCTGTCCAGCACAAGCACCCGTGATGGGCAGAGAGGCAAATCGGCCCGGACGCTAAGGCCCGGCGGCTATTCTCGACCAGCGGGACTGAGCGCCGGTTCTCAGGGTGGGTCGTGGAATGGGCAGGCTGGAGGAAACACGGGCACTTGCTGCCAGGGCAGTGGTGGGTCTTGCACCGAGCTCTGCGGGCAGGCGTGTTGCCAGAACCGGTTTGCCATGCGTAGCCCCCAGACGATGGACCTGGAGTTGCCACTAGGGGAGGCTGCTGTACAGACGATGGACACTGGCCTAGGCCAAGACAGTCTGAGCATGGGGTGGGGGCCCAGCAGACCCAGCTTGCAACCAGGCACCACCAGGCAGGTCTCCTCAATCCATGCCTCAGTTTCCCCATATGTAAAACAGGGACATTTACTCTCCCTGGCCCAAGTGCTCTGAGATCCACAGATGACAGGAGCTACGCAGAGCCAATGACCAGTGCCTGCATTAATTCAAGACTGTATTTAATATATTAAGAGCCAGCACAAAGGCTTGGCTCTGCGTTTGGATCATACACATTTTTTTTGCCGCTCCTTTTATAGGGGCTCTCAAAGCACTTTGCAAGCATTACCGCCTTGTCCTCACACCCGCTGCAGCCAGAGGGCCAGCTCTAGCTCCTTCACTTTACAGACAGGGAAACTGAGGCCCAGAGAGCCAAGCAGAGAGGAGGGAGGAAGCTGACTAGAGCCACGTCTCTGCTGCACTGGCTCTTGCAGAGCTGCTGCAGCTTTCTGTCTGTGAGGCTGGTGAAGTTTGCCTCTGATGACAGATCCCTGCCTGGAACAAGGAAGTGGGAGGCCAAGTGCATGGGGAAAGGGGGAAGGGAAGTTTCAGCTCAGGTTCTGGCCAGCTCTCCCTTTACAGGTGTGCCCAGCCAGAGCAAAAACAAAGAGGCTCGTTGGCTCTACGGGCTCCGGGCCAAGAGCTGGGTCTCAACCAAGGCAGCAATTAACCAAGAAGGGAAATCCCAGTGAGTCTCTGTTACAGGAGTCAGGGTTCCTTCGTGGCAGGAGTAGAGGACATGGTGCTCAGGACCTCTGAGACCCATTCCTTCCTCTTCATACACTGTGGCCCGGACTCAAAGGGTGCTTTGAGATTCAGGCATAAAAGTACCGCCATGTAAAAAATTGCTATGACTGCTAAGACTGAGCGTGGGGGAGCCAACAACCCCCGCATGTAGGGTCAGCGTTGGATTAATCCTTTACTGGGTCCCAGGCAAACAAACTCATGGGCCCCTGCTTTTTTTTTCAATCAATAATTATAAAAAGTAAAATACGCACAACTGGGCCCTTTCTTCACTTAGGGCCCTAGGCATGTGCCTAGTTTGCCTATGCGTTTATCTGGCCCCGTGTAGAGTCCACATACAGAAGGTTTATCTAGAGGCATCAAACCACGCTGCCCGCTGCTGCCATGCTGCACACTCCAAGCTCAGTTTCAGAGCCGTAAAGCCCATGTTCAAACCAAGCCAGGTGTCTGCAGAGCCTCTTAGCCCAACTCAATGAGACCGGTTTAGAAACGATAGAACCGGTGCCACCTTCTCATGTAGACAAACCCACAAATGCACGCAGCACGTCGAGAAGCCAGCCAGAATGCCATGCGATTGCCTTCGCACTATGGCTTGCCTACAACAGTTTTTAAGCAGCTGTGTTAAGCTGGTGGAGGTCCCGTGTGCATGACCCCAGACACACTCCTGTCCCCAGGGCCAAGGGTCTATTCTCTGTAGCGGTATGGACACGTAGCAAGGCTGGGGTTCTGCCCCTGAAGAGCTGCGACTCCCTCCCCGACGGATGGAGATGGGTTGCACTCACCTCAGCTGCCAGGAAGGTGTCCACCTCATTGTGGAAGGTGTCGAAGAGGAGACTCAGGGCCTGCCTGTTGGATCAGGTGACAGAGCTCAGCATGGAGAGAAGGAGCAAGAGAGGAGATGCAGGTAGGCACAGACATTGCTGCTCTAGGGCCCATGCCTCTTGCCTGGAAAGGCCCTGAAGAGGCTCCAGCAGCCCCAGAAGTGAGAGCAGCCCCTTTCCAAAGCGAGGTGTATGGGCCCCATCCCCCCACCACCACACGTCCTCACCTGCTGATGGTCTGCTTGATCGGCCTCTCTTGAAGGTGAATGTAGTGGTTGAGCGTGGAAGGGCTCTGGTCATCGTTCACCTGCGCAAGGAAGAGGCCCGTTCAGGTGCCGAGGACACTGGCTCTACCTGTTGGAGCGATCTGCAGCCCTCAGCCAGCACCTTCAATGGATCAGCAGTTTGGAAGCCCTCGGGGGTCTTTGAGAGTCTCAGCTGCTAATTCAGGCCTACTGGGAAGCGTCTCCTATATTCCTGGCTTGCAAGGGAGCCTGGCCAGCACCACCAACAGCCCATGAGTGACTTTCAGGAAAAGCCGTTCAGCTCCTTGTTCCTTAGCCCATCCAGGGGAAACCTTGAGGGCTACATGGTGATGCATCTGACTCGAGACCCCTAGGGAATCATTTCCCACTGCCCAGTCCTTATGTGCCCCGAGGGATGCACCACCCCTGCACTTGTTGGGCTGGGGCAGGAGCAGATCCACATGCTCAGTTCTGGAGATGGAAGAGGACCCCTGGCAGTCATCACTTTGGGGCAGGGGCCATGGGTCTTATTGGGCATGTAGGCAGTGCCAGGCTTCCTGGGAATTACGAGGATCCAATGCTGGAGTCCCTGGAGCAGTACGAACACAAAGTCACCTCCTGTTGAGGGTAATCAGGACAGGTTTCCTAGCACCGAATGGTCTCCCTGGGGACAAGGTGGGAATGCCATCACCTTGTGAATGCTTGCAGCATCCTGGGGAATAGATCCAGGTCCTGAACTGCACCTTTGTGGGGGACATGGACTAGGCAGATCCCATCCTGAACCCCCATGGCGTCACTATACAGCCACACTTAGCAGCTCACTCTGGAAGGAGAGCTTTTGGAAGAGCTCCAGGGTGGTTTGCTGGACTTGGGAAGCTGGACCAAGCAAGGCAAGCCCTGGCTGGCAGGGAAAAGGCATGGAGTAGGGGCCTACCACCTCTCTTCAGCAACGGTAGCTGCATATTGGGAGTGGGAAGCACAGGCCTGGTCTCACCCCCTGCCCACCTGTCCTGACAACGGGCTGTTCAGGACACTCTGGGCTTCCCCTCGAGAGCATGGCTCACCGTCCTGGCCAGGTCACTGCGCACGGCCTTCCTCTTCATCAGCTGCAGCCGGATGTCGGCATCAAACTTCCTGCAGTGCTGGATGTACTCATGGCTGCCCAAGGCATGCTTGCTGCAGGGATGGAGACAACACAACAGCTGTGACACAAGGCCCCGCTCCTCCCTGGGGCACAGGCTGGAAATTCAAGGCCTCCATTGCATCTTAAGGCAAGTTTTAACCCTGTCACTCCCTGCTGCAGAGCTTCAGTTTCTGCATCTGTAAAATGGGGATTTGTTAGTAAATTAAAGGGATGCTGGAAAAAGAGTTATTAGGGGAGAGGTGTCCCCTTCTGCCCCTGCACTGCTGAATGGCAGAGCTCGTGTGTGCCAGGCTGGAAGGGTGCAATGGAGAGCTGCCCAGGGCAAGGCATGCAGACAGAGGCATCGGGACCCAGACAAGGTAGTCCTACCAGTGGTTCTGATTAAAAGGCAGCTGTAATCTAGGAAAGGGCAGCCACTGGGATACACTGGCATCCACAGGACACCGCTGTGCAGGGACTTAAAAATCAGTCCTTTGCGGGGGAGTCAGAGTACTGCAAACTAGGTCAAGATAAAGCTTAGATGTGATCGAGGTCTGCCAGGTCAGGCTGAAGAGATCTGTCTGGCAATGGCAGGAGCTAATGTGCCCTGGAGGCAGTTCGGATGCAGCAGCTCCTCCTCTCAGCTGCAGCAGACAATAAACCAAATCAGCTCTCACTGGTCACACAACATGCAGAGCACTGGTGCTGGCGGGGGACGAATGGGGAGAAAATGGGGAAATGGAGCCTGAACATTTTAAAGCTCCCTGGCAGGACGCACGCAATATGGCAGGACACAAGGGAATGATGGGGAGTAGGGCAGCATGGGCATGGACCCAGCAAGGCAAGGAGCTTAACAGAAGGCACCCGCACACCACGGCCATCCGGGCCTGGACACCCAGCCTGACCCCAGGCCCTGCCTCTGGGCAAGCAGCTCCTCCAGCAGAGGAACAATGCAGGAGCCGGGGAAGCTGCAGCAGGAAGCCCTACCCTCCACGGGCTGCTCCAGCAGGAACAGCTGGCTCTTATCTCAGCAGAGCCTGTATCCTGACCCGCAGCCACGGGAGCCAGCTTAGCTGCTGGAGCACCACTGGGCGCTTTTCAGGGTCGGAGGGGGCGGCAAGTCTCCGAGGAGGGGCAGAAGTGTCCAGGCCTTTGGCTGATTCTTGCCCTGGCATCACACTGGGTATCAGTGAGAGAAGCAAACCCACAGACCGCAGGAACCACGTGCTAGCTCCTGCGGTTTTCTGAGAGCTCAGCAGCCCTCCCAGCCATGACAGGAGGTTTCTGGGCCCCCCAGCAGTGGCTCCATTTTGGGAAGGAAGGGGGGAAGAAACGGTCAGAAACCCAAGGGCTTTATTCATGCAAGGTCATCGGAGGACACTAGGGAGACCAGCAGAGCAGTCCCACTGCGCTTCCTCAAGGCACCAGCTGTGCGGAGGGGCCAGCAAGGAGGAGGAGACGCAGGGGCTGTCTCTGCTCTGTGCCCAACATGCTCTGTCTATGTGCCCAAGGACATGTCATCTTGGCATGAGGTGTGGGGAGCAGGGCCATCGCACTGCACCAAGGACAGTCTTTGATGGACAGTAGCAGCTAGATGCTCAGCCACAAGCAGGTCCCCCCACATGGGCAGAGTAAGAGAAAGTCTCTGCCCTGACAAGATAAGAGGGTGGATGAAAGAAATGGTGAGAACCTGTTTCTCAGAGGTAAGGCCCAGAGAGATGAAGGGAGCTGCCCAGAAAGACCAGGAAGGGAAGCCAGCTCTCGCACAGCCTGGATGCACCCTTCATCCCCAGACCATCCTCCTCCCTCCAGAAAAGCAATGATGCTACCACATGCTCCATGTGCTTGGGAAACATTTGCGGCATTTCCCTTCTCCGCAGCCCCCCAGACAAACAGTTTGCAATCGCAGCTGCACGGAGGAGAAAAGAGCAATCCTTCCCTCCTGGTAACCATAGTGCCTGAGCCCCACAGGAGAAGGAGAAAGTGCCTACAAATGACAAGTCTGGAGCATTATTTCCTCATCTGATATAAATTACTTTTTCCGAGGGAGGCTGTTTCTGGTTATGGTTGATTACATGTAAAAGAAAAGAGAGGCATTTTTCTGCTGACGGTGGCAGCAACGCTACAACCAACCCCCAAACCTGGAGACGAATTTGCAGCTCGTCCGGATCCCCTGGGCCCGGCGCTTGGAACGTCCTTGCCCTTCTCCTCCTGCAGAAACCTTCCCCCCAGGCTGGCTCAGCTCTCCCTCTGGCTGGGTGTCTGCAGCACCGGCAGCTCTGCTATATAGGTCACAGAGGCTGAAACACTTATGTGCATCTATAACACGAGGAGTTCGGAAGGTCTCGGGCCGCCTCTTCCATGACGTGCGGGCTCCACGCAGATATGGAGAAAGGTGGGGTTTTAAAGGGCTGGAGTGTCATCCCCCGCAAAATCCCAGAGCTCTGGCCCCATGCAGTGCTTGCCTTGGCCATGCCCCTTTATGCGGTGGGTGAGGAGTGGCTTGCCATAAAGCCACCCAAGAGATTCCCTTGCACAAGGGGAGTCCCAGCTACCCCTTGCAAGCCTAATCCTGTGGTGACTGAAGTCAAGAAATGGGACCAGACCCGCAGTACAGTTTTCCAGCCACTGGCTCCGGCTTATTATACATAATTACCAGGAAATGCCATCTGTGCCCATGCACTAGGTATGCTTTACTGCTACGAATTTAGACCCTTTCCTCCTCAAGTGCTTCACAGCAAGATTCTCCACAGAAAATCGCTTCCTCTCCCAGCCACGTCTGGGCTGAAGCCAATGCAAAGCAGCGAGGAAGGGAGGTATGGACCAAAGCATTAGGCAGAGTCCCTGCTCTTACAAGAAACATCGGGCAGTCGTTAATGCTCATATTCAGCAGATGAGGACCAGCATGGCGCGCGATTCTTTCACCTGGGAAGGCTGAGGTTAGATCCTCTGGTCTTGCTGTCTAGTGCTGCCCAGCCTGATGCTTACATATCAAAACTATCGACCTACAGGCTCTTCCTCCCATTATGGTGGAGAAAGCCAGCCTGTGGCTGAAGCTACGGTACACCCTGCCAGGGCTGCCTAGGAACAGGAAACAGCCCGGAGACATACCAAGCTTTTATGGCCTTCTGTGCTGGAAAACTGAAACTAATCTGGGAGACGTAGCCCCGCGGACCGAGCCTCGTCCTTGTTCCAAACCAACCTCAAAGGGCTCCAAGCAGTTTCGAGCTCTGCTCGCTGACAGCCAAGCCACAGTCGTATTTAGCTTTTCACCTGCCAACTCATATTCTCAGTCTTCACTACTGGCCCCACATCTTAAGAGACAAAACTAAAGCCGTTGTCAAAGTCCTGCTGCTTTACCACTCAACCCAGGAAGGGCACAGACCATCCGTAGATGCTTCCTCAGCCTGACGAAGGGCGTTTGTGCCCAAACGCTTGCTAAGAAGAAGTTTTCCAACTATTTGAGTTAGTCTAATAAAGATATTGGATTTACCCAAAGAACCTTGTCTGCCTATCATCAAAGTCCCACCTTCACCAGCAACTCTCCTGGGACTTACTGGTCATGAATGACAAGCCACAAGACCTCAGGAGCCGGCCCGTGAGCATGCCACTGGTCCTGTATATTCTGCATTTGCTAGTAACACAGTGCACACAGAGCTCCCGACTGCCTGATGACCAGCCAAGGAAGAGGCTTGTCCATTCGCATCCAACATAAGATTGCATTTGAGTAGCTGCACCGGGGTGGACTCACTTATCAAAATGATAGATGGAAAAACAGTGGATGCGGGAGACCACCTGAGCTGGTATCAAGGCCAGAAGCCTGTCACTCATATTCACTGCTTGAAATCCAGTATGGTTTGAAGACAGTTTTGTGGCCTCTGTGAAATCAGTAAGGGGGACTGGTTCCCTGAGCCTGCCTCCGCATTACTGGCATGAACTAGTAGCTCCAGGAGAAGCAATGCTGCAAGAATGAGCCAGAGACCAGCCCAAATCTTTTTCCCCCCCGACACACAGTCCCACCAGGTCCAACAGGGCAGCATGGGCAATCTTGCAATCCCAGCTGTCCTGTGGGTGCAGAGGGGGCCTAGCTCCTTGGCACCTTTCACCCTAGGATTTTCAGCGGCGTTTGTACTGCAATACCATCTGAGAGCTGCAGTCCTGGACCACACTCTTCTTGTGCTAGGGGCTGTACAATAAACAGAGGAAAAAGATAGGATTGCAGACTCTTTGGGGCAGTGACTTTCTTCTCCTTGTCTCTTGTCTCCTCCCCTTTACCCCTGCCCCATTGGTACCATTTCAGCTGTCCCACTTGCCAAGAAAATACTGGACTGATATTCCCCACCTGCAGTGAAAAAGGACTGCTCTTTTACACCCAGAACAGACAAAGACGTATGTGATGCGACACATTTTGGTTTCCCATGGGTGGGAAGGACGCACCAACACACTCCTGGCTGTACCAAACTAAAAGCAAGAACAGAAATGATAGAAATGGTATTCTAGCCTTCTAAACAGGCACAAAATTTAACAAAACCCAAACATTTTTCAACTTTTTCCCCCAGGTCCACCCATACACTAAATCTTACCTCCCATCAGCTGGCCCCAGCTGGCAGCTTTCCCCAGCCACTTAAAAACAGACACTGCAAATTAAGCTCAACTTGACTGTCTGCCTCAGCCACTTCCCTAAGTAGCTTTGTTGCTTATATTATTTTTCTAAAGAGCTTATTTTGGGCGCCCTTTCATAGTCACGGCTCTCTCCAAGCTCCTGGGCACATGGAGTCACTTGGGGTTGCTTATAGTCTGCAGCAGAAGACCAGGGCTTCCCAGTGCCTCTCTCTCTGATGTCAGGAGGTGGTAAATGTAGTGGCTCAGGGGGGTTCAAACTTGTGTCCACTTAACCCAGTTACTGGTCACTACGGATGCCTTCAACAGAAACCCCTTGGGTGCCAGGCCATTTGGAGGCATGAATAGATTAAGAGAAATGACCAAACTACTGGAAACAGCTCATCTCCTGGGCACAGCACAGCACTGGGGGCAGGTGGGCTAGAGGCCGCGGTAGGACTCTGTCCATGAGAACGTGCAAAGGAGAAAGAAAGAAGATAAGCTGGAGACTCAGGGCCTCCTCGTCTCCCACTGCAGCACACCAGAGGGTCCTCATCTCTCCAGCACCCCCAGCTCCCTCAACCCCAGCAGGGCTTGGATGCCCCAGGCCTGCCAGGGCAGGCTGGTTGGGGCCCCATGTACAACCAGCTGGCCACCACTCAGGCAACTCACTTTTGCAAGAACTCCTCCAGGCCGCAGAGCTTGAGTACAAAGTTGTCTACATCGATGTCATGCAGCTCATCGTGGGTGTAGCACAACGTCTGGTAGATGAGCAGATCCACCGTGGAGGAGCCTGCAGGGCAGGGAAGGGCAAAACCAGCAGAGTGAGCATCAGACCACAGAGCATCAGTGATCAAGACTCTCTCTCGCTACACCTTATAACGTGGCAGCCGTCTTCTAGGAGAGGAACCACTGACGCGCCGAGCCGAGCTGGCAGGAGCCAGGCACTTGCACGGTCGTGGTGACCCGAGGAGGTGCGGCTCTCTCAGGGCCCGAAGGAGGCTGGTTTCACAGGCAGGCACGGGGCAGGAAAGCACAGGCATTCAGCACCCGAGAGGAGACTTACAGTCACAAGTGAAGGTGAGTGGCTCCTGGAGGCTGTCGTACACCACGGTCACCTTCAGGCTGATGCCATGGCCCAGGTGCTCAGGGCTGAGGTTGACGGCACTCCAGACGTAGCCGGTGAGGGAGTAGTCCTCGATGCTGTAGCCAGACCTCAAGCTGCAGAAAGGATGAGAGAGGGAAGGAGCAGGAATCAGGGATGCCCAGCTGCACCCAGCCCACAAAGGGCTGGACCCCTACAGTGTCGGAAAGACTCTGTCCTTGCCCCTGGCTCCTCCTGTCTTTACACCCAAGCTCCAAGTGATTTGATCCATTCACATGGCCTCAACACCAGTGAAGCACATATCCATCCCTCCACACCTCAGCCAGACAGCGCTTGAGGGACCCCACCGGAGCTTCTCAACTCCTGGCCACCAGCCTCGCCCTCTCCCTCCCACCCCTGCCCCTGACAGCAGCACCTCCCTCCTCCCCAGCGCTCCTGCTCACAGCAGGAGTGTTGTCTTGGACTCCATCCTCTCTCTAGCCCAGGTACCAGCTGCCTTCGCTGTTGCGCCCACTTCCCCACGAGCCTCTGTGCCTCCCTGCAGGCCGCTTTTACATGTGGGGCATCCTGTGTGGACTAATCCCCGCCCTGCCCAACCTCATCCCAACATCGCTTGTGATGGAGCAGAGCCCAGACTCTCTCAAGACCCTTCGTGTCTCCCCTCTCTGCCCCTCTGAGACGCTCTCCCGCTTGATTATCCTGCCACTGGGCTGAAAGGAGCATCCTTATTTTGTCTCCCTGGATGCCTCTATTTATAACCTTCAAATGCCAACAAGACATGGCCTCCCCCATCCTCCCCAGAGCTCCTTGGCACTGAGTTGAGTCAAGGCCCAGGAGAAATGGGTTTGTCTCCTCACTGCTAGCTCCATGGGAATGACTCCTTCCCCTGGTGACACTGCACAGCCACAAAGCAGGGCAAATAGTGGAGACAACAAAGGACACTTCTTTCATTGGCTGCATTAATTAAACCTCAGTAATTAAATCCCCAGGCTGTTCCAGCCACTGCTGCACTGAGACACCCTCAAGCCCCTGTTCGACCAGACAGGTTGGCCAACAAGAAACCCCGGAGAAGTGGTGTGAGCGCTCCCCAATCCCAACGGGGCACTTACACATCCAGCATGTGGCAGAAGGCAGCCACCTCTTCATCCCTCTCCTCAGAGACCTCAAACAGTTCGTAGCCGTTGGCCAAGGGGTGCGGGCAGGAGGCGACCTAGCAAAGAAAGAGGGACAGAGAGTAGCAATGAAGCTCTCGCATACTGAAGCCCCCATGCTGTGCAACGGCACCAATTTCTAGTGAAATGCCTCTGATAGGAACTGCCATGCCAGCGAGTCCAGTCCCCTGGGCTCAGAGGCAACATTTATCCCAAGGCGTCTCCAAGACCATCTCCTCCAGCACACCACTGCGGCAAAGCTCCCCATGGGACACAACCCTACGGCATACGGGACAAGGGCAGGACAAGACAGGAGTCCCACTTCCCCCGGTGTCTTCACTGGACTCTAAACCCAGGTTGGGTGAAAGGCCACACAGCCACCATGCATGGCAGAGCATGACCACCGGATTAGCTGTCTTATTCTACACTGGTGCTACAGCCCACATGCCCACCGATAGCCACAGCCCACATGCGAGACACAGACTTCTGGCTGCGTGTCCCATAGTTCATAGCACCACAGCTCGCTGCGCCACTCTGTGCTTGGACAGCTGGACAGGCTGGGTGCTGTTACCTCCAGTGCTACTGGGGCATGTTCCACTCTGCGCATGTCCCTCATAGGCAAAAATTAAGAGAAATCCCTTAACAAAACAAAAAGCAGCAGGCCAATGAGGAGCCAGTGGGTAGAGCTAAGAAAATTTTCTTTCAACTTAAATGTCTCTCTCAAAAGATTTTTTTTTCCCCATGACAAAATGAGCATTTCCTACAGGCTTGAAAGGCTCTGAGTCAATTGTCTTTGTTTCCATCAGAAAACTGGGGGGAAGGGAAAGCAAACTGGAGAAGGAGGGAGGTGAAAAACAGGAAAAGGTTCAGTTTTTGTTTTATTGGGAGAAAAACAGAAGCTGCAGAATCTGTGAATGAAATGAAAATTGTTCGTGGTGCTCTACGTTTTCCATGCAAAACAGGAGTGTTTCTCTACCTGCCCTAACAGCGGCTAGTTGTGGAACTCACTGCTGCGAGATAACGCTGAAGACTGAAAACTACAATGGCACAGAAAGAAAGGATGAGACGTGCACACGTCTGATCCAACACTGCTGAGGACAGTGGGCATCTTCTGACCCGCGTGCTTCATCCCTTAACTCGAGGGGTCAGGAAGAACGTCTCAGCTGCCTCCAAAGATGCAGACACTTGGGAGCGCAAACCTGCAAGACTTGGCAGAGGGGGCCGTGCTAGTAAGTCAGTGGCAGAGCTGAGCTCAGGAATCCCAGTTTTTTAGCTCAGCCACAGGCCCTTCTCCACCAGTGAGCACTGGGACGCTCAGCTGGAGGGCATTAGGGAATTCAGGATGTGATTACTAAGCAGCACATGGAGCATCTCCCCCAGCTTCTTCCATAGCGAGTAATGTTCTTTATATAGATCACACCCAGGGGAGCAGATCCTCAGCCCCTTGAAAATCCCTCTGCAGCACTAGGGGGGAGCTGCCTGCCGGCAGCAGCTGAGGAATCCCACAGGGTTCCCAGGGGGGTGCTCAGCTGCTGTAGTGCGGCACCCCAGCAATCCCAGCTAACGAGCTGAGATACTATCTGCTACCATTAAAACAAGGTCGAGACCACGCTGTCTGCAGCTGCAGGGGTGGATTTGTCCGCCATGGCAAGGGGAAGGGCAGAACACTTGGCAGAAAGCCAGTTACCTCTACCTTCCCCAGGGGCATCAAGCCCTGCTCCACACACCTGAAAATCTGCTCTGGGCTTGGCTTCGGAGTCCAGCTATGCAAACCATGCAGTGCAGCCCAGCCTCCGCACCAATGCCACGCCTACAGCTGCTGGGAGCAGCCTTGCAGTTCTTTCCACCCCCGAGGGGACACGAAGACAGGGCGGAGGGAGACTCACACAGCGGCAGCAGAGCTGGAGAAGCGTTATAGCAGGTCCCAGCTGGTCCACAGCAGACCATTTCTTGCAGTTCATTTTCCAGCATGCTGGCAAGCCCCTTCCACAAGACCCCAGCCACGAGGCATCCACCCCTTCCCTTGTAGAGACTATTCAGCCATGCACTAGTACTAATTATATTCCAGAAGTGCTTGCAGTCAGGGCCCAAGGGTGCTAGGACCTGCATATACACGAAGTGGAAAGAGTCCTTCCCCGCTTACGCAGGGAGGGCAAACAGTGGAGGAGGAGAGGCCTTGCCCAAGGTCAGACAGCAAGTCAGTGCCAGAAACAGACCCCGAATCTCTGCGCATCAGAGACACAGCCCTTCCCCCTGGCCCACGCGGCCCCGTGGAAATAGAAGGCCCCCGAGAGCAAGGCAGAGATGCCGCCATTTCTGAGTTTCTACGGGAAAAACAAAATGAGCACCCGCTGGGTTTCGCTCCCAGCCACCGTTCCCCTGTCCCCCATCCCCTCTTTCCTGAGTGCCACGCAGCAGCCCTCGGAGCGCCAGGCTCAGAGTGCATGTGTGTGTGTGTGAGAGAGAGAGGGAGAGTGGGTGTGCAAGGGGGGGGGTCTCAGCGCCTCAATCACTCTTTCTGAGCAGACAATGCTCCCACTGTCAGCCCAATTAACCCGCAGAATAGCAAACAGCAGAGGCAAAAAGGGAGAGAACACAGCAGCCGCTAAGGACAATTTTAATGCTTCTTTCTAATTAGTTGCTGGCACCGAGGAAAGAGTGACTTACGTAACCCTTGCCGGAGGCCCCCGGCTGCATCTTCCGCTGACCGGGGAGAGGGGTCCGGCAGGGCTGAGCTGGGAATTCGACCTCACTTGTCTCTAGATCCTTCTCCTCCTGGAGGCACGAGCACCTCCATCAGATCCAAGAGGGCTTCCTCCCCACGCACGCCTGCACGCACGCGCTCCCCGAGGAGCTGTCAGTGCCATGTGCTGGGGGGGTGGCAGCTCCCCACCGGCGGAGGGGCTCTGTCGCTCTCCTCCAAGCAGGAGTTCAGCCAGGCCAGTGCTGCAACGTGGCCCAAAATAGCTTTTCTAAGGGGGGTGTCGCAGAAGAAAAACTCGCAAACTTGGCTGCAAAAGGATATTACACTCCTAACAGGAAAGCTCACGCTGCTCTTC
This sequence comes from Crocodylus porosus, assembly GCF_001723895.1. Lineage (NCBI taxonomy): Eukaryota > Metazoa > Chordata > Crocodylia > Crocodylidae > Crocodylus > Crocodylus porosus. Next base: position 1,803,470 of record NW_017728935.1, on the reverse strand, counting down.
AGAAGGAGACTCACAGCTCTTTCCGGCGGATCTTGTGATGTTTCATGAGCTCTTGGCATTGCTGCCGGGAGGAGCCAGAGACAATCGTCGGGGCTGGAAATGCAGCTTCAGTCCTGAGCCGGGAAAGCTACTGCTGGACACCACCTTTAGCTTGGACCTTAGCCTGGTCCTTATAAATAGCACATGCCGTTGCACGCTCTCGAGCCGGTGTCTGAGGAAGCTCGTGTGTCACAACAGGCTGGGGAGTGGGGGCTCATCAGACTTAGCGCAAGGCTCACTTTGAGCGCCCTCAAAGCTTGCTTAGCGCCGGGATCACAGCTCGCTTGGAGGTTTCAGTGTTGTGCGGTCAGAGCCGGTCAATAAGGACTGAGTTTGGGCAGGTTTTAAAAGGCATCGCAGGTCTGAGTCCTAGCGACCCGAGGCAGGAGAGGGCAGTTCTGAACTGACAGGCCACAGCAGGTAGAGACACCCTGGCCCTTTTTGCTAGAATAAAGATCCCAATGTGCGGAGCCCCGGAGAGGGAAAGGTTCATTACTATTAGCTCATTTGGTGGTGGAGGTGGCTTGATGGGGAAAGGAGCTCAGAAGTCACATGTGTCCCTAGGTCAGGAGACCTCAAATGGCACGCGTGCAGCACCGTGCCGGAGGCTCCTCCGTGCTCTGAACTGCTGCAAGCATCAGAGACGCTTCCCAGCTTTACAGCGCCATGCCAGCAACGGCCGCTGCAGAGAGGTGAGCGAACAGGAGGGCTCCCGCACAAAGGCAAATTGGAGGGCAGGCGGCCTTAAGGCCTCGTCTCAGTTAAGCGCTCGACTTAAGCACTTGGTGGCTGTGATTGCCCCCCAAGAAGTGCAGCCAGGCCTGGGGTGGCGCCCAGAAGGAGGGGAGAGACAATGAGAAGAGAGAGGAGCGAGCACGAGGTCTCTGGCGTGCAGGCTGCTCGTTTTGCGGCAAGATCACAACCAGCTGCTGACTGGGCTGGGACAGGATTTGCATTTCTTCCCCCCGCTTCCCCTGCTGCCTCTGGCGTGGCTGATGCTCCCCTCCCGAGGGCTTAGGGCCACGGCCTGGTGATCCAACACCCCTGGGGTGGTGGTGCCTTCAGGAAAGTGATCCCATTAAAGCCCCAGGGGGTGGTGACTAAGTCAGGGCACAGATGCCCCTAACCGAGACACGTGACGGTGCACTGGGGAGCAAAGGAAACTCAGCAAACTGACCGGAGCAATCACGATTCCCCTGCTGTCAATGGGAGAAAGGAGACGTACATCTAAGCCGACATGTCAGGTACTTGCCTCAGTGCAAACCCACGTCCTAGTTTACCCAGCACCTGCTGCTTCCCTGCCTCCCCCTCATCGTCACTACCCCCACATAACCCAGGTGTCTGCCAGCAAGCCGGGTCTCGCGCTCAGCGCAGCGGCTTTACACAGCACTGTTTTACAAACCGTCGTGACCTCTGCATTTTGGAGCCAGTGCCACCTCTCCTCCAAACGGAGCACTATAGAGCCCCGCCACCCCTCCTCCCATCCTGCTCTGTGCCCAACATCTCTGCCCGATTCGTCTACTGATGCCTTTCTCGTGTAGTGCGAGCACGGCCCATCCCCCAGTGAGCTACCTATGGGTCGACAGAGGATACGGAGCAAAGCTCCTGAAAGAGGGGCAACCCCTTCTCAACTGAGCCCTGGAGGGTCCAGCTCAGGGGGAGAGCGGCTGAGGATGAGAAGCAGCCACCTGGGCATGGTGATGGCAGGGTGTATCACCCACTCCCCTGATCCCCAGCCTCTGCTGCAGGTGAAGAAAGAAAAAGGAAAGCTTCTTACCGGATCCACCGAGATCCTGCGGTTCTTGTTGGGCATCACGTTCTTCCGGTTGCCGAACCTGGAGACGTAGGTCCTGGGTGGGACCTGGGGCGGCATGGTCTTGCTCCGTGCCACTGGCTTCCCAGTGGTCTCCTTCTCAAAGAAGCTCCTGCCTTCCTTCCAGCCCCAGGTCGCCTCCCTCAGCAGCGCTGCATCGTAGGTAGACTTCAGATTGAGGCAGGTGATGGCATCATTGATGCCGTCATAGTCCACCAGGCCATACGGGTCTTCCTCCGAGATCCTGCGGCCCAGCAGCTTCCGGTCAGCCTGCTCATGGGCCGACGAGAACATATTGACGTCGTTGGGCTGGGACCCTTTGTAGGACGGTGGGGAGCCCTTAAAGGAGGAGTGGTTCACCTCTGAAGAGCTCCAGATGGAGATGCGAGGAGGCAGCGGAGGAGGCGAGAGCTTCTTGGGGGAGCTGCCACTGCCATCGTGGCGCGAGGTCCCATTGAGCGGCTCAGGGAGGAAGTCTCCCTCCGAACTTTCAAAGATATATAGGTAGTCACTGGAGAGCGGCCCCTTCAGCCAAGGCTGGCTATCTGGCTTGGGCAGTGGGCTGGATGAGGTAGTGTTGTGGGTGCCCAGAGGTCTCGAGCTCCCCTGGACTGCAAGGGAGTTGTAGTTGAGGGTGGGGTCCGAGCCGGAGAGACCTCGCATGATCTTGATGCTGTTGCAGTCGTTCCTGACGGACGGCTTGTTGTAATCCACCTCTGGATCGTCCCAGGAAATGAGGGACCGGTCAGTGTTTTGCTTGGCCTGGCTCTCCTCCTTGTCCTGCCTCAGGCGGGACAGGGCATCATACTCCATTTGCAGGGCCTCAGCCAGCGCCAGCTCCTTCCGGCTGATCCCCACAGACTCCAAGGACTTCCAGTGCTCTCCATTTCCCCTGGTAGCAGACATCGCTCCGGGAACAAGTGCCAGGGACTGGCTGCTACTTCCTGCGTTGCTCACGCATTAGGAACAAAGGCATGCTGGCCCGCCGAGCACCTACGGGAGAGAGCAAGAAGGACCGTCCGAACCAACACCCCAGCCCCATCAAGACTGTGTGCTGATGCAGGTTTTTGGACCTGCTGAACACCTGAAACACAGGAATGCATGGCATTAACTTCATGTACACCTTGAAGCAAGGTCCGTGGTTCAGACTAGCAACCACAGCCAGCTGAGTCCCATGGCCAAGTCACTGTTCCCAAAGTGTGTTAACCTCTTAGTAAAGAGACCAGAAAAGACAAAAATAAAAGCAGCTAAATTTTGAAATGCAGAGCGTGAAGGAAGGCTTGTATCTGAACCATGCCCGTTAGGCCCACTCCCACCCGCTTTAGAGAGCCTCTTGTGAAGAGCCCTTCCCACCTCTCGTCCCTGAGGCCGAATTTTTAGATAGGCTTGACAATGGTACTACATGTCCTTTCTGCCGAAGAGGGGAAGTGTGAGTGGACAAGGGCTGGAGCCATGGTTGTTGATCTTGCTGTTGAAGTCCAACCAGGTTTCCTTGAGGACAAAACAAGATAAAGGAGAAGAAAAGAACAGCAAGGATAGCAAATTCAGCTTCTGCTTCTAGTGCTGTCACTGCTGCACAAAGACAGCTACAGCCCCTTCAAGACCATGCAAACCTGTACGGGCGTCATGCTATCATAGACGCCGAGTTTCAGCCGCATTTCTGATTCCAGGGTCACGGCACTACTGAAGAAGATAGTCCTGGTCACCTAAAGTAGAACCTTTTTGCATATTTCTTATTCCACTAGAAATACCAAAGAAAAATCAGAGAATTATGGAAATTTGGGGCTGGAAGGGACCTCTGGAGGTCAAGAAATAAGTTGGGAAGGAAAAGGAGACAAGGGAGGAGGTGACAGGATGGATCCAAGTCTCACATTCCAGTGGTAACAAGGACTGGCAGAAGCCGATAGAGGTGGGGCTGACCCTCTCCCTGGCTCAGTCTGGTCAGGTCATTTTTAGGATCAGGACAATGAAGGCCTAAAGGTGATACAGAAGGGTCCCACACTCCCAGGAGGTGGTGGAGGTGGCCATGCTCATAGTCAAGCTTGCTCTCGTCAGTCGCCCCATTCCCCTGATGTCAGGGCCAAATGGTGCAATGGGCTGAATAACACATCCTCTTACTACCTTGAGCACCAGGCAAGCTTAATCTCTGGCATGCTAGTTCTGGTCCATTGACCTCTGGCCTCATGCTCCTCTGGTCGTACCACAAGGTCATTCAAAATGCTTGCAAAGGGGAAGGCAGGGAGGAAGCAGTCCTGTGAACTTAAGACCTGACGCTTAAGTATGGATGAGATTTTGCAAAACACCTACTGGCTTGGACTGCCCCATCTCCGTTACAAGACCGAGAACGGGCTTCATCTCCTGCAGGGAGCCCTGAAAACTCCCAGCTGTTGTGGAGCTGAGATGCATGGGGATGAAACGCTGAACACTACTAAAGAATAATCGAGGCACGAGTATGCGTGGCCTGATCCAATACATGCCAGACAAGATGAGCCACGTGCACCCTGCCATGTGGAGCCTCAAAACGGGAAGTCACTTTCTGGGATTCAGATGTGGAAAAAAAAAAGGCAGCGCAAAAAAAAAAAAAGAGAGAGAGAGATTCAAGCTGCCTTCCTGCTCCTTGGCCCTGAACCAAAGCATCCAAACCACAGTGACCGCAGGGCTCAAGAACATAAAGCCAGGTTCCCCTTTGCCTCCGACAGATCTCGTTTCCTGGAACTCAGCTCTCAGCGGCGTAGACAGCCGAGGTCCCTGCCAGGCCTGCGTGATGCTGCTCAGAGGAAGGATATTTCACCTCCTTTTCCCTTCCTAGAAAAATAAATAACTAACTAAGTGGATGTTAAACAGGAGGGTGGAATGAGCCCAAAGCTTCAGGACACAGGCCCAAGGTACGGTTGGGTCCCTGGAGCTCCCTGCCAGCTCAACATCTGCTCTCTTTGCTTCGGAGTCTAGGTTTTGGGGCTTCCTAAGGGAAAGAGGCATGGGATCATTCAGGCTGCACTGATAGAGCTGTTCTTTATCCCCAAACCCGCAGCCATCCTGGGAACAGGGGAGCGGGGGCCAATTAATACAGGTTTTAAAGGGGAAGAATTGGATTCCCCTCCCCATCATGTTTGTTTCAAGTGTAGGAGAAGACTCAGACCGGGTATTACAGCTTAGTGGCATAAAGGTGCCCTGTACCGCGTGGCATCAGGAGCTCTCCACGAGGGTCCCAAGATTCAAACAGGTAACGGCTAATAGAGATTCCAAGATCCCCGGTTCCTGCTGGCATATCTAGGGTCAACGGTGAAAAGCCTAACTCAGGATATGACACGATGCTCTGAGCTGCTTACCTATCAGTGATGCACTGCTGCTGGCAAGCCCATCCTAGCTGTACATCCTTGTCCCGGGGGGGGGGGCGGGCAACATAGCTGCCATCGTTTTCACAGCTCAGAGAGCCAGGGACCCACAGGGTGGTCACTCAGCACCTGACCCCAGGAGCTGGATATTTAGATGGTCACATGAGAGACCCTCTCCCTGGACAGCACCTTGTCCCTGCTGCCTCACCCCAACACTGCTCCCCAGAGGTGCCCGTGGGACCACTGGCAGGTGAAATGCAACCAACTGGAAGAGGGGGATTCCCTGATTGCAAGGCCAGTAGGTTCTACCCTCCAAATCCACATTTTCTGTGGCATGTTTTGCTCCCTTAGGTTGCTTCAGGCTCACAAAGGGAAAAAAAAATCATGCAAATCTCCTTACAGTGAGTCAGTGCAAACAAAAATGCGTGTTGGAAGACAGGCAGGTTGCAGCGGTCTGTTCTAGGCCAAAAAGGGAGAGAAAATCATACAATTGTGAGCACAATTCAGGCAGACAGGGGATTAGGCACCTAAGTCCTCTGCATTTGCAAACACGTTATCTGCTGACACACCTCGTTGCATCCAGGCCTCCAAACCAGATGCTGAAAGCAAGTCTGAAAGACCAGAGGGCAGCATCATACGGTATAATTCAGATTATTTCATGTGGATACAATTTCTAATGGTATAAAGGGCTTAATTCTCTGCTTGCTTACAATTGTGCCTCTCCGGTCACCTCAGAAAAAGTCACTCCTGAGTCACCACCGTCAATGAGAAAAGGATGGGCCTTGGGAATCCCATGTCCCAGCACAGGTGCTGTTCCCCATGCAACTGGGAGCTCTTATTCCACTAGAAATGGCTGAGCTGCACCCTCCAGAGCCTGTTCCTCCAGCTGCCCACAGCCCCAGGCACCCTGACATTAGCAGACAGGGCTGAGCAAAGAGGCGGCGACCGTCTGCACTGGAAATACAGTGACCATAATTCTGCGGGTGCCAAACTCTGAAGGCACGTAAAACCTCAGCGCAGCCTCTGCCCGGAGAAACCCAGCCAGCCGGGGATCAGCAGCAATGAGAAAAGCGAGGCAAACACCTGCTAGAGCCAGAAGGAAAATGGAAAGCACGGGCTGACGAGGAGCGGTGTCACACCCTGTTCAAGCTGTGGCTGGTCCCCGCGGGGAGGGGGAGGTTTGGAGATGTGCCCCCATAGATGACCCAGCGCAGCAGTGACGTCACCTTTCTGGAAATGGTCCGCCTTGAACTTCTAACACCTCCTTAAGGGCAATGGGGAGAGGGAGAGGCTGCGCTAAGGCAAGGGAAGCGGGGAGTGGAGGGGTAAGACCAGCTGCCGCAGTGTCCTTAAGGTACCAAAGAAGCCTGAGGACATGGCCCACAAACTCTCCTGTTCTAGCAGGACAGCAAAGAAATGGTGTGCGGGTGGGAAAACCTGCCCCAGTGGTAATTTAATATAGACTGCGCTGTCCTGTGGGATGGGCTGGGATGCAAGAGAGAAAGAGGAAAAAAAGGGAGAGAAAGAAAAGACATGAAGCAACACAGGAGTAAAAAGCAAAGAGAAAAGGATACAGTGGGACACGCGTGGGCAAACTTGCAGGTGAAGGGTGCACACGTGCACCTCCCTCCCGTACAGAGCTGCACGGAGGGGCTCCTTCCTCCCCCAGCCCTGCTCCTAATCTCTCCAGGCCTGGGACGCAGTTTCCTGTGGGAATGCCGAAGCCGTCCCCCTGGGCGGCAGACCCAGCTTCCCACAAGTTCGCTTGCTGTGGTTAGTGCAGCACCAGCAGGATTTCCGCCGGCTGATCGGTGGCCTGCTGTCACCACGCCGAGGGCTAGGCTGACCCAGCTTGGCCAGACTCATGTGCAGCCTAAACAAAGAAACCCGCAGAAACACGGCCGCAGCGGGAGACCGCAGTGCTGCCTCACAGCCCGGCTTAGCGCCGCGCCCGGCCTGCCGCAGGGCTCACGTATTGCAAGGGCATCGGGAAAGACTGCTTTGCATGTGCTGCTGGTCCTGTGTGGGTCAACAGTGGTCTGGAAGGACACCCTGAAGATATCTGAGACTGTAACGCAGACTGTCTCTTGAGACCCTGGACAGGGACAGGGACACCAGTCCAGTAGGAACTGGACTGAGACCTGCCAAAGTCGCTCCACATGTAGACGCCCAACAGCCTTGTCAAGGGAAACGCTTTCACCCGGCACTCCATTCGACCAGTAATCCTATCCCTTTCCCAGGCACCCAAAGCAGCCAGTGCCCTGCCAAAAACAACTCAGTCTTCAGGCAGTGACGGCCAATGCCTCCAGACAGTGCTAACCAGGGGAACTAGGGAGGTTTATCAAAGTCAAGCAAGCAGCAGAACCAAAGGCAGCAGCAATATTGCAGCCACAAGACTATTGCCAGTGCTGCAAGGAGCCGTCCAAACCAAGCCAATTAGTCAGCAATGCAGGGCTAGGCACAGCCTGCCCCAGACTCAGGATTTCCCCCCCACAACACATGGGCACTACATTAACCCTCCATCACTTCTATTTCCAAGAGTTCATGTATCCCCTCTGCCCCCAACACACTCCACCCCTCCTCTCCGCCAATACCACACTGCTCAGATATTTGCAGTCAAGACATATTTTTAAATGGAAAGTGGCTTTTCAACAGGGAGGACATTTTAAACGGACACCGTTTCCATTTCGGCTGAAAATGCTGGGCCTTTGGCAACTGAAAAAAAAGACCCTCAGTATTATACACACAAAAAAATGATCAGTTTGGGGTTTTGGACAATAATCCCAAGATTATGGGGATTAGGAAAAAATCCTATGAAGGAATATATGAAGGAAATATGAAGGAATATATGAAAGAAAATATGAAGGAAAAAATAACCAAATTCAGTGCTCAGTGTGGTAGGGTTGGGGTTTTTTTTATGGTTGGGGAGAATGTTTCCGCAGCCAATTCTAGCTGAACAGCTCTGAAACAGCGAGCAAGCCCAGCGCAGGTGGCTCACGTGTGCAGGCAGTAACCTGGAGACTAATCTGAAACATGTTTGTAGCCTGGGTGGATGGAGAATTGAGCAAACCACTGTGGCCAGGGAGGGTGGCATGTTCTACCGTGAAGGAAACCCGCTCTCTCCTCGGGCCAGTGGTTTTGGGCCGGTCCGGTTATGCAGGATGCCGTGTGATGCCTGGGTCTCGACCAGTGCACAGACTGAAGTGGGGACCGAGTGGCTTTCTGGCTGTCTCGGTGCCTTTGCCAGGCAAACTCGGAGCGGAGGCAAAAGCTGGCCTAGTTGGCTGCACCTCACTTACTGTAAGAGCTGCCATCCGTCTCCAGAGGCTGGCGAGCCAGTGAGGGCACGTGCGTGGGCAGCAGAGGAAGATCAAAGGCAGAGGCAAAGCCACATGAAAGATTGTTCCGGCTCTACAGGAATCGTGGCTGCCCTGGCGTGTGGTTTAATCACCCTCCAGACCTTGCAAAAAGGAAAAAGCCAAGCCAGCGCCTCTGCCTCACGCCTGCCATCCCAGCAGGTGTCCAACACGGCCTGGCACGGTCCCTGCTCCTGTTTCACCAGGTGGCACATCCAATGTCCAGGCCGCAGGATGCCATGTACACGGGCAATTTTCAAAAGCCAAGCACAAGGGGTGAAACGTCCACCACTGTGCCGAGGCCCAGCACAGGGTCCGGGCACTGGAACTGGGCAGAAATAGGCTGGCAAAACAGACTCCCTGTCCAGACCATCTCAGGTGTGAGGCCCTTTGGGCAAACCAAAGGCAGGGCTGTCATGGAAGCCTGCCTGGATTCGCGGTGAGCCGCTGGACCACCAGCCGTGCTACGGCTCCCAGGCTCACCACCTCGAAGATGGGAGCAGGGGTCTACTGCTGCCCTCAGGTCTCCCGGGCTCCCCATGGCGAGGCTGCAGCATACTGGCTACAAGCCTTTGCGCTTCCCTGCGCCCCAGGCTTAGGACACCCCTCCAGTTTCCATAGGCTATCCGTCCTCCCCTCTCCGCAGTGCTGCAAATACCTCCCTCCTCCATTGCTCTGGCCATGCTTGGAGCATTAGCTAAGCACCCACCTGTCTTTCCATTGAAACACCCCTCTCTTCCCAACAGATTACTAAAAAAGTGACATAGGGCTGACGTTCAGCCGGGGAGAGCCCAGCCCAGGAGCTGAAGGGGCTGGAACCAGATTCCAAAAATGAGAATAATATTTTCCTCCTTAAAAAAAACTCTCCGATACATATAGAAAGGATTTTCTGACTTTGAATTTCCTGGCAATTTGTCAGGGTCACGGCAGAGCCTTGAAATGAGCATTTTCTGCCCCACTTTCAGAGGACTTCTTCCCTTTGCTCATCTATTAATCTGCAAGCAGGTGGTTCGGTGGGAGGGAACTGAGACTCATTGAAGTTCCTAGGGGTTAAAGTTTAACCCCATCTCCCAGGTGGTAATGTCAGTCCAAGGAGGGAGAGAAAGAGCCCAACAAGCCAGCTGAGATCTGGTCTGTAGCAGCAGCGCGAGTGCTCAGTCACCGAGATGTCCCGCTGGTGTTTGGTTCTTGGTTTGCACTGGCCGACAACTATAGGGGAACACGGGCTGAAAGAGGATGCTGCTGCTCAGTGTTTCACATGGTCAATGCAGAGCACAAATATTCATCAAGCCAGTGAGACAGGTGTTGACTGTCCCTTTTTGTTCCAGTGCAATGGATCCTGGTCCCCAACAAAGGCAACTACGCGCCACAATGAGGAGGAGGAGGAGGATGACAATGCACATGGTGCCCTTGGGTGTGGAGGTCCCTCTGCAAGCAGAGAACCGATATCCATGAGGCTGAGAACTGACCCGAGACCCCGCAGTGAGGACCACCCATCAGGAAGGTGGTGGGCTCTGGCGAGAAGGGAAGGTTTGCTCCTTAACTCCCTTCCCTCTTTCCAGGCATGTTCCCCTCCTGCTGAACACTGACCAGCAAGGGAGTCATGCACAGACAAGGAGCGATTTCACACAGGCTCTCCCGAGCCACCTGGGAAAGACACTTTGCTGCAAGCAAGAAGCCACATCCAACCTGCCATGCCCAAAAGACACTGAAACCAAACCTGCTAACTGGAGTTGGACTGGGAAGCAGCAAAGCACTGGAGAGCAATGAGGAGCCCTGGGACTTCAGCTGGACCATTCACAGGATTATAAATTCAATGGGTGCTTAAGTACTTTGCAAATCCGGCAACTGATATCCTCAGCCTGAGGTCTCTCCATCCACTTTCAGCTCAACCCAATGTTGCCAGCTCTCTCAGAAGAGCTGGTGCCTTTCTTAGAGCTCCAGGGCCTGGAGTCATGTGATTTAGGTGAAAAATCTCAGTGTCCATTTAGGAAGGGAAAAAAAAACAGCAGCTTCTGCTCCTGTGCGTGCGCTGGATCTGAAGAACACAAAACTTGAACCTCCTGCTACTGTGAGGCCAATCAAAGAAACTCACGCTGATTTTTAAAAATAAATTGGAACGTGACTTTTCAGCCAATCTTACGAGTTTTAGAACATTTGTGGTCGGCAACAATGAAAATCTGTTCAATTAAAAGCACACAGAAGGGCTGGGGCGTGACAGCAGAGACATCCCAGGACGTCTGGAGAAACCAAATATCTCGACATTCCTATCCCTGAACCAGAACTCCCCTTTGACGACATTTTTTGCTTTTTTCCTCTTTTTTCCTCTTATCGCTAGACAGCTAGCACAACGGCAGTCAATCATGCCAGGGTTTCTCTGTGGGTTTGTCTCAGAGGGTGTCCAGTGACGTTTTTACAGAAAATTACACGCCCCCCCCCTTGGAAAGACTCCGAATTAAACACAAAAGATGGGAAGAAGGGGAGCTTTTGGGCAGGACTTTCAATACGCCGTCTCCAAAAGCTCTGGATTTTGGTAGTACCCACAGACTTTATTTTTCACATACCAGAGCGGTTGGTTCGCCCACAACCTCCCATGGCTGCAAACAATCCACAGCAGCTCTCGGTCGGAGACAAACAGCCGGGGTTTCAACTGATCGGCAACAAAGCCTGAGCTGTTGGCAACTGTCCTTACTTGGGCTTAGATATTTGGGGCCAAATCCGATCCTGAAGCGAACAGGGGAACTGTGCAGGTCTGTTTGTTTGTAGCCAGGGTAGTCACAGCCCTTCAGGTTCAGAACTGGTTCACGGGAGCTTTAAGTGAATCCCATCTAAGGGTGTGACGGCGCACAAAACCTGTTCCACTTTCACCTTCCCAGCACAGGTTAAGCAGTACAACCCTCCTTGCGTGAATGTAGCTATACTGGTATGACGGGCCGCCTGAGCCTCAATAGCCCATCACATGAGCACACCGGTTTCTGTAGCCAACAGCACACAAGGGCATGATGTTGTCACCATTACCCCGGTGGCCTTTGACATCCTCCAGCTAGAATGACCAGTGGCCAGGGAGTGACCAGGGACCCAGCGTAGTTGAGTGGGGACAGCTTATAGCACAAGTCCAGCCCCAGGCTCAAGCTCACCCCCTCTCTCTGCCACGTCCCCTCAGTTATGCTGGTACAGAAGAGAGTTAACAGGTTCCCCCCCTCTATGGGAAGGGGAATAAATTAAACCAGTATGAGGAATCTTTATTCTGGTATAACCGCATCTACCTTTAGGGGTTATAGGAGTATAATTCCAGAGGTGGGGGAAAAAAATCACAGCCTTAAATGAAATGGCTCCGTCAGCACAAAGTCTGCGAGCAGACCAGGTCCAAGGCTCTCATTTGGGTTACAGAGACCAGATGCTAGTTATTAAGTCCCAGCAGACTCAGAGAAAGCAGGTTTACTGTTCTTTTGAGGATAGTTTGGGAGTGGGCTGTGATACCTGAAAGACCCCCTTGGAATTCCTCCATTATTATGTGAGCCTTGCATTGCACTGAAAATTGGTAGGTCCTGACCCAACACCCAGGCACTGCTTCCCAGTAGCTATTCTTCGACCAGCAATAGCTGATACAGAGCTGCCTGCATAAACGTACCTCCCAACTCCGCATCTCTGCTGTGAGGCTAGGAAGAATGAGGGTTTGATCCGAAGCCTGTTCAAGTCCATAGAAAAATTACCCTTGATTTAATGAAGGAGGAAGTCATGAATGCTTTAAGGAAGGGAGATCTAGCATCAGCCTCTGACGACTGCTTTAGGAGCGACAGGAAGTGGAGTGCTGCAGCCAGCTCACTGTTATCGGGGACTTTAGCCCGGCAGCCCAGGTGATCCTCTAAAAACAAGGCAGCCCTGGCTGCCAGCCACAAAACCCAAGGTCACCTCCCACATTTGGGCTGACCAGGTGTGCTCTATTGTTACCGGACTTTCCCACATGAGTTAAGCTCTCCCAGCAGGGCTGCTACTTAACTACAACCTGATTACACAGCCGATGAAGTGTCTCCGCTAACAGATGCGCCCTGCGCTGCCCGCGCCGATAAAGTCTGACTCAAATCCAATATCCTACCTCCAGCATCTGGTGCTCCCGAAACTGCTTTATGAGCAATTACAGAATAGGGGAAAGTGGTGCCTGATCCCTCCGTCACTTTGTGGCCAGCTGAGCCCTGAGGCATAGGGTTGATAAGAGAAGAGATAGGCAGGAGCTGCCCCACACGGAAATGTAAGCCAGAGGGAGGAGACCAGAAGAGATGATACTGCGATGATGGCTCAGGGGCTGAGACCCACGAGGGGCACCTCGCATGGAGGGATGCAGCCATCAGCATGACGCAGGCGGGTTTTTTGGAAGAACTCAGCAGCTCCCATTGCTTCCCCAGGGATGGGGGGAATTTTCCAACACTGTTCATGAAAAGGGCTGAGCCCATGGGAAGATCTGGTCCACATCCATTTGGGGCTGGCAAATTAGCTAACGAATAGCTTGGTGCTAGTCACTCACCCATGTCTCCATCCTGGCTTGGCAGCAGCTCTGTGCCACAGGACATCCGCCTCCCCCCACGCAGATAGGTTCCTGCAGGAGCCCATGCAATGCCCTCCATCACCAGGCAGATGCAGTTGAGGGGTGACTGGGGTCACAGGCAGAGGAGCAAACAGCCAGGCAGACCAAGCAGGCTGCAGCTCTGCAGGAGGAGAGGCAGCAAGGCCTGGCTTGCCCCTTTTGAGCAACTCCTCTCTCTCAGTCGTGCGTGGCTGGGCCGATGCAGGGATGCGTGCAGTGGGGCTGCCCCACGGTTTGGAACTGCTCACCTCTGCACCCCCATGGGCCCAGGTTACCAGGTACATTGCCCTGTCACCCAAATCCGTCCCGACCTGGCTGAGGGCACTATCAGGGCCTGTCCTCCCCGTCTCTGCCCCCGGGGCTTCTCACGCACTCTCCCTCCCCAAAGCAACTGGCAGAGAAAGCCCCTGACGACGAGAAGCCTCACGCCTGAGGAGCACAGCACTGCCCTGGCGATCCTCAGACACAGATGGGTACAGTCCGAGGCTCCCTGCAAAAACCAGCCTCAGCCCCGACCAGGTTCTGGAAACCCGGGGGCTATTCAGAAGTCACTCGGCTTTGCCCCCTGCTCCCCTTTCTAGCTAGCACTGCAGCCAAACCAGAGCTGTTTCTCCCCACGTCGAGCCCACAGGCTCTGGTCACCATTTGATCACCCCAGTGCCTCGAGCCAGGTACAACTGGGAAACACTGGAAACAACTTGTGTTCATCCACAGGCCTTCAGCAACCACCGGCGAGCTGCACTGGCTGTGCCCAGGACTGCACTGTGTGCTCCACAGATGACATAGCGGGATTGGAAGCAAGCCTGTGCCCCTGTAACAGCAGCAAAGCCCCAAGGACAGAGGCAGCATTGCACATGGCGGATCTGACCCCCCTGGCTCCCCGCTGCCTGGCAGGGAAGCAGGGACAGCAGCGTGAACGCAGAGCTGAGAGAGAAGCCAAAGAAGTCACCAGGAGGGGCCGGGGGAGGACGAGGATGGGTGACCCATTGCGCCGGGGGACCCGCGCCTGCGTGCGGGAGGAGTTACCCCGCCCCAAACGCGAGCAGCCTGCTGCATGCAGCTCTGCTCCCAGCAGCTGAGCGCCACCTGCTCCGCTCTGGGGAGCAACTAGGGAAGCCAAGCAGAAAATCGTGCTCCAGTCTGTGGGAATTCACAGCAGAGCAAACTCTCCCCCTCCCCATCCCCTGCTCCCCCCAGCCCTGGCGCTGGAGGCAGCGCCAGGCTCTGTTATGGAGCTGCTGCTGCTGGAGCTTGGCTAGGAAGAGGGGAGCCAAGACAGCCTTGCAGAGGGAATCGAAGCATGGGGGCTTGCTCCCCTCCCCCTGCCCAGCTGCTTTTCAGAGGCAGCTAGAAATGGTCTGAAGCATCTGGGCGGACATCAAACAGAGGCCGTGGAGGCACCTCCCCATGCTGTGCAGACCAGGGAGATGGGGGCTATGCCTATAAAGGGGAGACAGTTCCCACCCATTGAAAATCAGGCGGAGGGAGGGGCCGGCCTGAGCAGGATAAAGCACCGGCTTTCACCCTGTGGGTTGCAGGTCCCATCCATCCTCGCACCACCCCACTGAACTGGGTCCAAGCAGCCGCCTTCCCAGCCCAGAGCCAGAGGCTGGCCATGGCTCCCTCAACAAGCTGCCTCTGCATCTCGAAAGGTCCTTCCCAGGGCTTGCGAGGTCCTGAATAGAGTACCAGACACGGAGCCAGAGTCCTGGGAACTGTTTCTAGCTCTGCCACTGCTCCCCATCTGATCTGTTCCAGGTCCACGCTCTGCAGGGCATGGCCTCTCTCTTCCTGTCTGCAGCACCTAGCGCAGCGAGGTTCTGGTCTCTACGTTCCACTGGAGGCCAATTAATATCCCTAATTGGAAGATGGTTGGAAAAATAAAATCGAGCTCCTCTGTCCCTGTCCTTCGCCTCCCACAAAACTACTGGAGGCAAGACTACTGGGAGCACAGCCACGTAGATCAGCTACCAAGTCTCGCCAAGTCCTCAGTGCTCTGCTAGTTCCCAGTGTTGTGGGAAATTCAGCTATTGCCATTTTTTCTTTAAATACTGAAAATAGAACTAAAGCAAAACCCCGCTGATATTTCCCTTGAAATGAAAGTCTATAAACTCCCCCCTTTGGTTTGGGTCAATCTCAACACCACCAGTATCAGGATTTCACTTCCATATTGATGGACCTTTCACTCCCCTAACTCTCTCTCCTGAATATCAAAAAAGGGAATTTCATTCCGAAAGCTGTTTCCAGGCAAAGCACAGGCTGAAACCGTGGAAGCAGGTTGTGCCACTGTTAGCAAAATGCTTCAGTGCCTTGAAACTGGCCCTTTGGGAAGTGCTTTGCTTGACATGAAAACGGCTTTTTCTCTATCCCCCGTCCATTTTGATGGGAAATCTCCACCCAGTTCCATTTGATACCTCCAGTGAAGGGCCGAAAAAGTTGTGCCGTGACTCATTCCTCCAGAAGAAGTTGCGTTTTCCACGCTCTCATTCTCCTGCTCGGACAAGGAGATTTGGGAACAGGCGATAAACCTGGGTTCCCATGAGACAGATGAGCACTGTTAGTCGCCCTCTGCCTACGGCAGTGCACAGTGCGCCTCGCTGAAATCAAGGCTTTGCTGTGTTAGGCTCTGTACAAATATAAAGAAAGAAACAGTCCCTGTTTCATAGAGAGAACAATCTAGCTAGACAAGCTGAGAAAGGAAGGATTATTCTTCCTGTGTTACAGAGGGGAGGTGGAAACACGGGAAGGTCAAGTGACTTGCCTGAGGTCACAGAGAGAATCTGTGGCAGAGACAGGACTCAAACCCAGCACGGCTCCAAGATGAGAGATTGTGGGGCAGGGGCAGCATGGTGGAAAGGTGCATTTCCCCCCGCTACAGAGAGAGCAGCTCCCAGACCCCCCAGAGAAACAAACACATAAATGAGAAGCAGCAGCGTGTGCAAAGGAGGCCGACGCAGGCAGCTCGAGAGGAGGCCGGCTTCGCAGGGCGACAGCGCAGCACCCAGGCAGCCTCGGCTTCTGGACCGCCTGCATTTTATCTGGGAGCGAGGGCAAGATGTGTTTTGTTTTAGTGCCACATGGAAAAGCTGCATCATTGGCTCAACAAGAGGTGTATTGTGTATGTGGGGAGAGAGCGACAGAGTGAGCAAGTAGGGGATGAATGGGCTGGACTCGAAGCCTGTTGAAGACAGAGGAAAGGCTCCCATCCGTGGGTTACGGTCATGCCCTGAATGGGAAGGGCGACATCCAACAGGACAAGCAGCGCGGACCAGGCAGAGGACAGCGTGGGGGAGGGCCGCGTGTGGAGGCTCTGATCTGATCATGAACTGAAAGAGGCTTGCGCCACAAAACTGGAAGATCTGAACTTTCTGGGTTTTGTTGACAATCCCCAGCTTTTGCATCAGAAAAGCAAAACCCGAGGGTTTCATTTGGTTTCCAGTGCATGACGGTTTTCGAATGAGCTTCTGGTGAAAACCCAAAAGTTCGAGGGGAATGGAGAAAATTCTCCCTTTGTATCCAGAGCTTCGGCAGGGAAAACAAGTGTCCCAACCAACTCACCCCGCAATGGACTGCACAGCTCCACCCCATCCAGCTCTGCTCTGATGGGCTCAGGGACACGCCAGCTGCAGCCAGATTTAGACGGCACCGGTGCCTGGCTTCCTTCCCTGCAGGGGGCTACTTTGCTGATAAAAGCCCCACTGGCCAAAGTACAGCTCCCACCTACACCAAAGGCAGATAGGGTGGGAGCTGTGCTATCCCCTGCTCTATTCTGGCCAGTGTAGGCAATTCCAAGAGGTTACCAGACAGTGCCCCAGTCCCCAGGCTCTTCCTATGCCTGAAAAAGGGTGTTTGTACCCAAAAGCTTGCAAAGAGCAATTTTTCCAACTATTTAGCTGGTCTAATAAAAGATACCACATTTACCCAAAGAACCTTGTCTGCTTATGTCCTTAGATCAGCACAGCTACAACCAACACCCCTCCCCACCGTGCTTACTAAATCGCAGAGCAGTGCATCGGTGTAGATTTGTAAAGGCCTCGCGCAGCTCAACCCCTGACAACAGGGAAATCAACCACAGGATATGCAAACCAGAGGTATTTATTAGTGTCAAGGTGCTAATTGCTAGTGGAGAAGAATGACAGCATTTCCCAGACTTGTGTCAGTGCAGAATAGAGCCAGTTGCAACAACTCTCCTTTCTCTGATCCATGCCCCTGGCACTGTTTCCCTCTGCTCTAGGCACACTGACACCATCTGAATATCACGCTGTTGTACAAGGGTCTCTGCTCTGGCACTCACATATGAAAGCGTCCAAGATCACGTGAGAATCTCAGCCAATTTGGTGCTAGCGCCTCCCGCTACCTGCAGGGATCCAGGGAGCTACGTGGCTAGGCCAGAAAGGCCTCACAAGCATCACGGCTGCTCAGTCCCTCGCGGGATGGGAACTGGAGCTAAAGACAAAGTGACATCCAGCTGAAGAGTCCCAAACTGCTTAGAGCAACCCTTCAAGCTCCTTATCAATCACATCGCCGGAAGAGGAAAAGGACCAGCACCGTCTAAGGACCCAGGTACTAGGATCATACTGCCTGGATGACAGCCTGGGAAGTGTTACACCAATCAGTCCAGCATTTCCCACCGGACACTGATTGATACACACACCTCAAGGCACCCTCAGGACAGCCAGGGCTCTCAGGTCCTTACAGATGCATGACGCTTTCTTTCTCTGGAAGCCAACGTGTTTCCTATTAATAGCAGAGCTAAGTCCAGCTTCAACCAAGGCCCTATGGAAAAGGCAGGATGCAAAGCTGCTCGTGCCAGAAGCCCTTTACTCCCCTGCGCACTTCCACTCTGGGAGGAAATCCTGCCACGGGAAGGTGGAGCAGGCCAGGATGGGAAATCCCCACAGGTCAAACAGCTGCAATGTTGCTGGGCTTGTGCAGCCAGGGGCCTTGCAGGGCACCAAGGCCTCGGCTTCTTGCATGCTATAGCCCGGTTCCTGGCTATTCCTCCCATGGGGCCGCGTCCCAGGAGCCCTGGTGCATTCTTCAGGCCACAGATGTGAGACCTTGCTATGTCCTAGCAATGGGCTTAGCCAACTTTGCAAGGTCGAGGGCAACTAATGCTGCCTGCTGCTGGGGGGCCAGAGCTCAGGCAGTCCCAAAGCATATGCTCAAGCCCAACCCGGAGAAGGGGGCTCGGTGCAGGAAGAGGGTCTCTGGCCCATGCCTT
The DNA here is from genome assembly GCF_001723895.1 of Crocodylus porosus. Classification (NCBI taxonomy): domain Eukaryota; kingdom Metazoa; phylum Chordata; order Crocodylia; family Crocodylidae; genus Crocodylus; species Crocodylus porosus. The sequence continues at coordinate 1,785,121 of NW_017728935.1, read as the reverse complement.
GCAGGACCCCCAGGCTGCAGGATAACAATGGTCCCTAGCAGCCCTTAAAAGTCAATAGGGGTCAGGTGGCTGTCGGCTCCCAGGAAGCGTCGGCTGTCCTCTCCCCATGCAGGTGCAGAACGCTGCACGGCCAGGGGCAAGGTAAAGCGCGAGCCAGGCAGGGAGCACAGGGGATCTGAGCCGGCAGGGTGATTAGGGTCCTGCTGCCTCCAGCCGGGGGGACCACAGAGCCGAGGTCCCTTTAGGGTAAAGGGAACCAGGCTGGAGAAATGGCCGTATCCTCCCTGTACCCCACCCAAGAGGCGGCACATACTGTGTTGTCTCGCAAGGAAGGAAGCAGGTGCAGCTGGTGTTTGTGGCTCACTGCTCCGAGCAGGGGCTACACCTTGCTCTTCCTCCTCACCTAGGAGGCTGGGGTGTGACCTTCTCCCATGCCTGCCTGCACAGATCAAGAAGCAAAGACTTAAAACCTGGCCCAGCATCCACTTCTCCCAAAGCAGCACCAAGGCAGCGCTCTCCAGCCAGCCCGGAGCATCGCATACGCCAGTGCTCTCACGTACTTGCGCTCAGGAGCACCGGCGCGGCGATGCCACGGGCTGTGCAAGCCTGCACGATGCAGGAGCTTTCTGCAGAAGAAGCAGCCTTCCGTTTCCTGTTTGGGCACTGCAGCTCAGCGGCGCACGTCGGTTCACACAGCGAGGGAAGGCACCTTCCACTTCCCTGGGGCCCAGACCAGCTGCGGTCAGGTATCAGAATCACTCAGTGCCGTCTTCTCAAGCGAGCGTCGCGCAAAACCGAGGCCAGGCTTTCAAAGCCGCTCGTGACGCACACGGCCAAATTGCAGCTCAGCACGCTGGGTTCTGGGTTCCTATGCAAATGGGGCCTTCGAAGCTTAGAAAACCGTCAAGAAACATATGATCAGCCTCTCCTCTGACTCCCCTGAGCAAGCAGATCTCAGCATGGACCTGTATCAGGGCACACACAAGCCAGCTGTATTCCCACACCCCACAGATCTCCATAGCGTGGTAACCGCTCCCACAGTCCCTCATGATAGTGAAATATCTGGGTCCTTGTATATTCAGGAGGTGCGTACAACATGAAGTCATAAACTCATACAAAAGCAGGGCCGGTGGGGCCCTCAGGAGGTCACATCTCATCCAACCCCCTGCTCCAGGCAGGGTCAGTCCTCTCCAAACCATCCCCGGACAAGCGCTTGTCTAAGCCAACCCTGAAACTGCACAAGACACATTACTCTGAAACACCACAAACACCCTAAATGGGCACAGGCAGGGCGGACCCAAGGGGGGGCAGTGGCACAGTCACACATCCTTCACCGCCAAGAGCCCCAGGCTCAGCCAGCAGACGTGCAGCCAGATGGCTGCTGTGACTGCACCCCCCTTTGCACAACTCTGGATCCACACTTAGTGGCAGATAAAGCAGGGGTGGAGGGCACTGTCAATGCCCCAATACTGCCAGATGGTTAGAACAGAGCTGAGAGATGCAAGCAAGAGACCCATGCGCCCCTGCTACAGAGGAAGGCCAAACCTCCCGCAGTCCATTAGCTACGTAATCACCAGCAGCATTAGGACAGCTGCAGGAGCTATCTGGGCTATGCACAAGTGAAACTCTGTGCAAGATCGCAGCACCTAACAGTTAAGAACAGGCATCCAACAAGAGCCAAAACATCCCCAGCCCAGCACGTCCTCCATCCTCTCCACTTCAGGTGGGTGGAGTTCTCCCCCGCCATGGAGAATCCCCCTTTCCTACAGGAAAGACGTACCAGCAAATTCCCCTTCCCCACACTGTGTGCAAGCCCAGTGCCAGCAAAATTGTAGGGTCATCTTCTCCACCTGCATCACACTATTGCATCACAGATCAGGTTGCAGTGTCACATGCAGCGAGTACCACAAAAAGGGACGCCGGACTCAGCCAGCCTTGGTCCCCTCCTTCTCCGCCCTCCAAGTGTCAGCTAACAGCGCAGCTCCCCTGATGCATGCAGGGCACAATCAACATCGAGCCAAGGAAAGAGCTGAGGCACAAGAATTGTGAGGCTGCATGACAGGACAGGCCCTGGACTGGACTGAGCAAAGCAAGAGTGGGAGAAAAAACACAAGCAGAGGGCAAGCTCAACCCCACAGACACAGGGAAATGGAGCCAGACCCGTCAGCTCCCTTCCCACCCCCCTGCCTCAGGGATGTTGCCAGGCATGTTGGACGGGCTCTCCCTGGCACCGTCACTCCCGTAGCTGACCTCAGCGGGATCTTCTGGAGAACTCCCAACCATTACATCCATCCCTCCTGCTCCCGGATTTGGCGGTGGCTGCCGAGAAAAGAGCCCTTTGCTCGTCTCCCTGCCACCCCCCCCAGGCCCAAATCATGGCAAGCATCCTGGGCAAAGTGTAGCACCCAGCCCAGCAATGCTGTGCCTAGGGGGGGACCTAGGGGCTGCCAGATGTCTCTAGAGACTGTGTCCCCTGCCCATGCTGCACTGCACTGGCTGCCACGCGACATACCGATTCCTATCCGGGTACGCCAGAGATGAATCCATCCTAGGCTGACTGTTCAGCAGAATGGACTCACCCCTCAGGGACGCCCTGGTATGAGAAGGGGAAACCCAGACCCACAGGCCGATAAGCTATACTACTACACACCTGCCACAGGGCCAGGCCCACGGGATGGGTCACCAGCAGGCAGCCTTGGGCCCCAGGACAGCAGGTGTATGCCACGGAGATCCCAGAACAATTGTGGATGCTGTTCCTGAGCCACGCATACGCTGTCAGGCAGGTGGGAGCCTTCCCTGTACAGATCCCAGACGGGCTGGACAGTCAGCTTGCTCTCTCTCCAACATGCACTTCCCCTCTGCTCGAGCCATTTCACGGTTCACTTTTCAGGTTGGATCACAGTGGTGTTAGCTCCTCATAGCCCAGATCCTACAAACAGCTGAGCACATGCTTACATTCACCCACTTGGATTACACTCAAATTCCTGCGCTTACTGGATAAGCCTACCTCTCTGCAATAGCGAGGCCTTGGATGTTCCTTTCTGAGAACGGAAAACACCGCGATGCACCGGGGCACGATCAGTCAGTATCACACGAGCTTTCCTTTTATACGTGCAGGGTCTAGGATGCGGAGCCTAGGCGAGCAGCCCCCACGCTTTGCCGACGTCTGATCTGCCCTCCTTCCTGCTCCAAGCCAGCAGAGATCCGGAGCAGCAGGAGTTCGACATCATGGAAGAGAACAACAAATCTCGAGCTGGATCCCTTTCTCCAGCAAAGGCTTTGCTGACAGGCCGCTCTGCAGTTTCATGTGGACTGTTTTATTGCTCTAATAAAAATAATGCAGCTCCGTGGAGCCAACTGTACTTGGTAGAGAGACAAGCATCCCAGCATTTGTTTTCATGGGATCAGGCCAGGGAGTGCCTTGTCCAACTTTCCCCAAGCCCCACTTTGCTTCGCTATTATATTTAGGGTTTTCAGTTCTGGAAAAAACAAGGCTGGGCCTGATTTTTGGACCGCACACAGGAAATGAGTCACAATGCTCCTGTCCAGGGTCCAATGGAGCACCAGCGCTTTCTTTTAGTCAAATTTTGGGGAGGGAGGGGGGGAGGGAGGGAGAAACCTGGAGACTTGCTTTAATTAGGGATTGTGCCTCTTGATCATCACTGGACCTGGGGTTATAGGAGGACCCCGACCAATTACAGAGCAACCCCTCTCCAGACAGGGCATAGTGGGCCCCCGCAAGAGCAAGGGCCTCCGCTTTTTAACCTTGTCGCATGAACGAGAGGGGCAGGGGGAGCGCAGACAAAGGGAAGGAGTGGGTGCTGGAGCCCAGAGGTGAGCTGCACCGGTCCCCGCGCAGCGTGTGCGCGCACGAGTGTGCGTGTGCATATGCCCGAGTCACTGTGTGTGTGTGTGTGTGCGCGTCTGTGCGCGTGCAGGAGTGTGTCTGTGTGCGTGCGCATGTATGAGTCTGTCATGCGTGCTTGTCTGCGTGTGTGTGTGTGCATGAGTGAGGCTGTGCGTGCATGTGTGAAAGTGTGCGTGTGTGTGCGCGAATTT
>NW_017728935.1:1777379-1780962 GCF_001723895.1 Crocodylus porosus | reverse complement strand
GGCAGGACCGGCGAAGCCGCCGCGGCGGGCAGAGCGAGCGCTGCAGCGGGGGAGACAATAGGGCAGAGGAGGAGAAAGGGGACGTGCCATCTCCTGGAGACGGCGGGCATTGCACTGCCCTTCCCGCTGAAGCGGCCGGCGCCGAGGCGCCTCCCGGGCTGCCACCCGGCCGGCCCTGCAGGAGGGCCCGGGGATGCTTGCTGCCCCTCGGGCCCGGGCGCCGGCGGCCGCCCCGCCTGTGACTTTTGCCAGGCGCCCTGCCACGTGCTCGAGCCCCCGGGGGACGCAGATGCCCGGCTGAAGCAGATGGGTGCAGGGGGCCCAAGCACCTGGCAGGATCTGGACCTTATGGGGATTGCCGTGAGCGCCGCGCTCTGCCCCAGGTGATGCCCCACGGAGGAGGTTCCTAGCCTCACCCGCATCAGGTCTGTGCCACCCCGTGGCTCTGCACAGCACCCCGTGAGCCATGTTCTGATCAAAAGCCGGGCCCATGGCACATCTACGGTAATGTCCTAAGAGAGCCGATCCTGGGATGCAGCAGTAGAAGAAGGGTCTGGGAAAACAGTAAAACAAGCGCGTTGACAGTGCCGTTTGTGGAGGTTATTGGCAGCATTCATCTTGATAATTGCAATGCCTTCATTCCCCTAGCTCCCACTGTGCAGAGTGCTGGGTAAATAGGATGCAAGGATGTGCCTGTTCCCAGGAGCTGAAGTCCTGGTCCGCAACGCAAGCCGACATCAGAGCCACGGCGCTGAGCGCAGGAGCTCAGAAACCACGACTCAGACCCAAAAAATAAATCCTGAGGCTGAGCTAGAAAGCCTAGCCTTTAAAAAACAAAACCCCCCCAAACTCAAACAAACAAAAAGCCCCGCCACACTCTGGGTTCCCTTCGTGCATCTTCTTAGCTTCAAGGTGGTCTGCAACTCTGAGCTCTACCCTTTCCTTTCTGTCCACGAGGGCTAGAAATGTACTCTGCTCTGCAAAGGCAAACCGAGTGGCCCTTGTATTCAAAGGACCCCAGGAGCTGCAGCTTAGGAAAAACCCCAGATGCTCCAAGACTAATAAAGTAGCCTTAGTGTCCTCTGTTGTGTATGTGCAGTACCGTGGTCTCTGTAGGCTTTACACTGCCCCTCTCACAGAACCAGAGCACGCTAAACAACACGGCCATGGTCTGCCACTTGGTTCTGCAGTGATCATCAGTCATGCAGGGGCTGGTGCTTAGTCACTGATGTGTGCTTCAGTACCACGCACGATTAAAGCGACCAAAACGCTGGCGTGCATCCATAGATGCTTCCCAAGCAAATCCCGGGACGTCATTCTCCCCTTGTGCTCGGCCTTGGTGAGGCCGCAGCTGGAGTCCTGCGTCCAGTTTTGGGCTCCGCAATTCAAAAAGGATGCGGAGAAGCTTGAGAGAGTGCAGAGGAGAGCCACGCGCATGATCAGAGGTCAGGAAAACAGACCTTACAATGCCAGGCTGAGAGCCATGGCTGGAAAAGCGCAGGCTGATCTGGTGGCCACCTATAAGTTTATCGGGGTGACCACCAGGATCTGGGGGAACGTTTGTTCACCAGAGCGCCCCGAGGGATGACGAGGTCGAACGGCCACAAACTCCTGCGAGACCGTTTCAGGCTGGACATGAGGAAGAATTTCTTTCCTGTCCAAGCCCCCAAGGTCTGGAACAGTCTGCCAGCGGAGGTGGTTCAAGCACCTACACTGAACACCTTCAAGAGCAAATTGGATGCTTATCTTGCTGGGATCCTATGACCCCAGCTGACTTCCTGCCCCTCGGGCGGGGGCTGGACTCGATGATCTCCCGAGGTCCCTTCCGGCCCTAATGCCTGTGAAATCTATGAAAACCCCGTGGGCTGCTGTTCCTGAAACATGAACTGCGCCCTTGTGTTTTCCTGGCGTGCATACTTTTTCTCATTAAAACCCAGTGACCTCCCAGACCCCCACCCTGGGGAGCTTTGGCTTTTCTCCCCAGCGTTTGGAGAACCAGCTGTCCTTAGCATGCCGGCGGTCAGGATGTCACCCATAAAGACGTTGCTGCAGGATACGAACAGATCTGTACGTTTACATGACAGATGCATTGTCCAGATGGGTGGAACAGGGCCCACATGGCAACAGAGCCAACCCCCATTGGCACGGGTCTGCCCTCCTCTAGCAACAAGGCCAAGCACTGAACAGACCACAGAGATCACCCCGCCTTGAAGCTAGAGAAGACCTAGAGACAAATGACAGGGGCATGAGAGAGTCCCCCGGCACCCCGTGTGCTAGGGAGCGATGGGCTCTGCTCCCAGCCTGTGCTCTGAAGCGGGGCATTTATTCCACTGACCTTACTCCAGGCCAGCTGAGGCTGCTGTCGCCACTCCAACAGATTTATGGGCCGATTCACACCCAACACTGCATCCCCATGAGATCAGTCGAAACCCCTCGCGCCTTCGAACGCCTCTCCCCGATGCCAAACTCATCTTGTACCTGCACCTCCTTGCCTCCGAGTTGCCACTGTCTGTGTTGCTGTGGCCTCTCACGCTCTCCGAGATGCTGAGCACCCACAGCCACCATGGACTTCCCTGGGGTTTCCACGTGCTCTGTATTTCTAGAAGCAGTGCTACCGTCTTGGATTAGACATCTGCATGTCAAGTAGCTGCCCAAGTCATTACAAGGCCCTTTTTTATAAGGGGATCTTGCTTCCAAGCAGTTAAAAATCCCCAAATTTGCTGGTAAGACCTGCCCTCTAATGGAGAAAAATCACAACTGCATTTGGGGAAAGAAAAAGCTGTAACAGCTTTTGCAGGACAGGTCTGCTCCCAGGGCTGGCTTTGGATTAATTCATGTCACACCGCTAGATTCACCTGGATTGCACGAGTCAGTGCTGAAGCCACAGAGCCAGAGAAATAATGTTGCCTAGAAAGGGCCTCATTGCCCATCCTCATCTGGGGAGGAGGGGGAAATCCTTTCCAGCAGATTATTTCCTAGCATCTCAACTCATCTGTTTCAAACGTCACCAGCTACTGCCCCTCAGGAAGGCTGTTCCCCAGCCTGAGAGATCTCTTTAGTGACAGTCAGGTTGTATTGTTCCCTTTGCTTAAATCACACTCAGGCACCTCTTTAGTCTAGAAGGGGCTGGGTAAAAACATCATAGGATTGTAGCAGGCAAGTCCCCAATTGCCATGCGTGTCTCCTTTTGCCAATGTGCTAGTCCACACACCCCAGACCTCAACCAAGGGCTTTGGAGGAGGAAATCTCATGTCAATATACGGCATCAGGATTGGTATTCAAGCAGTAGCTCAAGCCACAAGCATCTCTCCAGCTTTTGGCCTGCAGGCCTTGCTTGAAAATATTACCAGAGTTGGAGGTTTTTCCCCCTGCATATTCTGAATCTGTCTTCTCTGACTAACATGACACGGCAGCCATCAGCATCAGTGACGGTTAACGTGCCACCACTCATGAGGACGAGGGTGGTGCGTTGGGCGACAGGTGCGCCGGGGCTGTTGCCCAGGTACCACGGTTAATCCTGATCATGCAGCCCCCGAGCCAGGCAGGCCCCAGTGACACCAGCATAACCCTGATGATAGCACAC
>NW_017728935.1:1757790-1775160 GCF_001723895.1 Crocodylus porosus | reverse complement strand
GCCTTCCGGTCTCTTCTATGATCTGGGCGCCTGCGGGAGGACTCCCCGCCGGAAGTGGCCGGCGGCCATGTTGGCCGCGGGGGAAACGGCGGCCCGGAGCCCCCTAAGATGGAGGAGCGGCGCCCGCCGGGGGTCCGCGGGCCGAGCCGGGGCCATGCAGCGGCGCTAGGGTGAGCAGGGACGGCCCGTGTCCCCGCGCACGGGGCGGGCGGGGAGAGCTGGGCCGAGAGCGAGGAGTCAGTAGGAGACGGAACCGCTGACGGGACAGAGACCTTCGTGCGCAGCTGGCCTGTGATCCGTGCACACGGCGTCTCGCTACAGCTAGGCCCATATCTATTTCTTACTAGAATATAAACACACACGTGCGTGTGCATGTCCATGTCCGGGGGTGTGCGTGCATATGTGTGTGTATGCTTGCGTGCGTGCCTGCATGCGCGTGCCGATGCATGGATATGCACGCGCGTGCATGAGTGCAGATGTGTGTGCATGAGTGCAGGTGCATACGTGAAGATGCATGCATGTGCACAAATGTGCGTGCATAAGTGGAGCTGCGTGGGTGAGCAGATGCGTGTGCATGCACATGTGTGTGCGCATAATATATAGGAAGTGTGTGCCTGCGTGCAGGTGCACGTACATTCATTTCATATGTCTATATCCTTCCTGTTTGCAGCACAGTTATTTCAGTAAGGAAGCAGCAGCAGCACATCTGGGCTGCCACCGTTTCCCCTTCCGCAACTGCCCGCCGCCCCTCCACGCGCCCCTCTGGCCAGGCTGGAAGCTGCGGTTGACGCTGTACAACCCGAGGCCTTGCCATGAAAGGAGTGGTGGCTGCGCTCGGAAATCAGTGTCTTCCTGGGCTCCCCTCTCCCCCAGGTCTCTGGTTAGATTAGTTTTCAGATATGTTTCGGGATGTGCTTTGCAGTCATCTGACGGCACGTAGTGTTCAGCTAGTGGATGTGTACGGTGCTTGTCCCATCAATAAAATATGATGCTTTGACAAGTGTTTCATATTCCTGTACTCTTGTTTTGGAGAGCACATTTTTTCTGTTTCTTTAAGCTTTTTCTTTGCTTAATTATGAGTTTAAAATGCTGGTGCCTTGAACAGCACTGAGGAGCTTGCGACTGCCTCTTAGGAGGGAACATTAGAATAGGAAGTCCATACATGGGTCCATACATCATCTGTGGGGCCATTAGTTTGAAGCCAGAAGTCAGCACACCTGCCCAGGACCAAACACTGGTTAAGCCCCGGCTGGATTTAGCAGATTGGCTCCTCCCCATAGCTAAGTGCAGCTTCAAGGAAGCATTTTAGGAAGGGAGTAGCAGCTCCTGTGTTAGGGAACAACAGAAGAGTGCAGGTCCAAAAATTATTAGAACTTGCTATGCCAAGGAGTGAGCTTCATTTTATTTTCCAGAGATTCACTTATTTCCCAAAGTGGTTGGCATGGCTAAACTGATGCCAACTTAGCAAGAAACTGTTGTTCATTGCGGTTAGTTAAAATAGAACTGAAAAAGACTGCACTGCAGATACCCAGATAATTGTGGTTCAGGCTGATGAGGCATGTTCTGAAGAGATCAGATTTAAGACTTGAACCCTGTGTCTTCTTCAGGGAAGAGTTAGGGAGACGTTGCTAGGAAGTAAGGAGTGCTGTTACCTTGCCCTCGGACCCCTAGAATCGGTACAAGTTGTTCCTAGCTAAGGGCTTTGTTTTTTGGTCTAGGTATCTTTGGTCTGGCACTGGTTAACCTCCTAAATTTTACTGCCTGTGCAGCTCTGCCAGGGAAAGCATCTCCCCAGTTGCTAATGCAGTTTTCAGGTGACAACTGGCATTTAAGCCATTCTTGTGCAGACCTGCTCAGTAGCTGAGTAACAGCTGTACTAGAGCTGTCAGCAGTGAAGCTGCAGTGTGGAAATTTTTAGTAGAAATTGTGTTGACAGCCCAATTGCAGCACCATTTTTCGGAAGTCTGTTAAAGGCAGCGTACCTGGGCTTGGCAGGTGGATGTATAGATGAATGTGCTTAGAGGTATATTGATAAAGTGCATTACTGTTTCAGAGTAGGGACAAAAAGTCCTTAGTAATGGGGTGTGCAGATTCCCCTCCTTATGCAAGAGCCTGTTATGCTGTAGGCATGCCTACTGTTCTTGTACTGTACTGTATCACTGCTGCCAAGATGTGCGTTGTTCTCAGTCTCCGGTTCCTTAGATCCATGGTTTTAAACCTGTGGTCCGCAGCCGGCCAGGGGTCCATAGAACATGTCTAAGGGGTTTGCAAAAGATAACAGTGAGAAATCACAAGCATGTGAATACCCACACTTGCAATTCAGAGGGGTCTGTCTGTAGCTCCATGCAAATTTGTTAGGGGTCTGCAAGTGAAAGAGGTTGAAAACCACTGCTGTAGATTATACATTAAACACTCTGGCACTGCACTGGAGGGGGACACTATGAAACCGTAACAAAAGCTTTATAACCCAAGAAAAGTAGGTTGTTCAGTTGCATGAGCTTTCAGAGGTGACAAGTTAGTGCCACCCTGTCTTGCCTTCTGCCCAACTTAAAGCGAACAAATCTAGATACCTTTTACTGCAAGTCTTATCACACATCCTCTGAAGAAATGCTCCAAATGCTTTAGAGCTAACTGTCAGGGAAACAAGTGGCAGAGAGAAACTGAGTCCTGTAGCAAAAGCAGAAGAAATCTTGCGTATGATTTTCAAGAAACAGGAAAAAACAGGCCCAGAATCTGAAAGCAAACAAATACTATCTATGCATGCCAGGCAAGAACAGCCAGCTAAAGACAGGCTGGTTGTGAAAGTGAAACTTGGATACTTTTGATAAGTCTCGTTTGCTGTCCTTACAAAGGGAGGCAGTGTTTAGTGTGCAAAGCACACAACTACCCGTTGCTCTGTTCCTTGTTCTGCCACTGAGTAGCTGGTTGGCTTCTGTCACATCAATTAGAGCCTCTGCATAAGTTTTTAAAAACATATTTTTCTCTTGGAAAATTGCCTTGTTGTTGGAAGCGGGGGTGCAGCAGGGACTAGTGGATAAGACACTGGGTGGTGGCTTTTCTTCCTAGCTCAGTCACTGATCTGCTGTGCCTGCTGGCTTTGGGTGAGGCACTTCCCCTCCTGCACAACTTTATCTGGGTTGCAGCCAATTCAGGGTAGGGACTAGATTTCATTCTTTCTATGCCTTGCATGTCAAGATCCTCCTTTTATGTGGGGCTGCTGAACACTACTCGGACAGTTCCACTAAATCATAAGGAACTGGATGTCTCTGCCCATATGCAAGCCCCTCAATCGATATCAGTTTTTGTAATCGGTGTTGTAAGATGAGAGGTTCATTCCTTCCCTGGCCCCTGAAACGCTGGAAGCTGCTGGGGGCTTGGGTCAGAGGTTGGGTTAGTCTATAAAATGCCAAGGGCAGGGCCTCTTTCTGCCATTGCGAAACAGGCTACATGGTAGATGATCAGCCTGTGGGCTGACCCTGTATGGCATGGCTTATATTCTCATTTGTGCAGGGTTTATATTAAAACAGAGCTTCCCTTCCCCCCAACCTTGTTTGGGATCTGTCCCTTCACAGCATCTGATGATGATGAAGCAACCCCTCTGCTTATGCTGTGCATCTCTGATTTAGTTAGGGTAGATTTGCACCCTTGTAGATAACTTAGTATTTCCAGCCCCACCCCTGCTCTGACATTTGCATACGATATATCATATGCCTTTACAGTGTTCTGCAGCAGGAGTAAAGCAAATGAGTTCAAAGGGTCTTAAACATTTTACTTCTTATTATTTAGCAGCTCTTAAACCATTTAATCTTGGCTTACCCATATCTGTCCCTAAAACCCAGGTGAGATCCCATATGCCAGTTCAGCTTCAGCTACTGTACAGTAAGAAATAAGATTGAACTTCTTCAGTGGAAAGAAATCAGCTGATAGACATAAGAGAAAGCAGGTGTTTTTCTAATGCTAATTGAACAGGTGACAAGTTGTGGGGAGGCATTACTAGTGTAGTGTGGTATTGGATTATTGAACAGGTTTATCCAGAGAGGTGAAGGACTGTTGATCTTTGGAGGTTTTGAGGGCCCAGCTAGCCAAAGCCTTGGCTGGGATGATCTAGTTGGGGCTGGTCCTGCTTGGAGCAGGGGGTTGCACTAGATGCGACCTCCTGAAGTCCCTTCCAGCCTGAACTTGCTATGGTTTCTCTGGTGCCATGTTTTGTGTTTTCCCCTCCCTTTAACAGTTTGAATCCAAAATTGATTCTGTTGTGGAAGGAAAGTTTCTGAAATACAATTTACTGGATTTTATTTTTTTTAAAGGAGTAGTTTATCAGTAGAAGCTTGCCTTATGCAGTGCATGCTTTTGAAAAGGAAAAGCCCATTAAGATGGGCCCATTGCAAATAAGTTTGTCTGCACCAGGATTCTAGACACATCAGCTGTGACAAATACCCTGCCATTGATGGTTGATTTAAAGAGGTTTACAGAGCAATTTGCCAATGATCCATTTTATTCTTTTAAATTGAAGCAATCAATTTAAAACTAGAACTGGATTTTTTTCTCCCCTCTCCCTTTAAATTGGTTTTGCAATAAAAGAAAGTTGCATAATTTTTTTGCAAGTGTTAATTGTTAACATTTATCTCTCAAAGTTTAGCTTGTTTTTGTTTCATTATTGGCAGTTCTTTGAGTATCTTCAAAGACTGAACGTTCCTATAACATGGCAGATATATCACAAGTGAAAAATAAAACTTCAGCAAATGAAGTCTGGACCCATTAAAATGGATTTTTTAAATGGAGGTTCTGAATTTTCCACACTACAATTTGCAAAATAGATTTTTTTTTTTGAAATGCATAAAATAAGCCTTCAATGTAGCACCGCCACCTTTATTGTGGTAGGCAGTACAAGGCTTCTGTACAATACAAATGTTGCTCTGCAATTGTACACTGTTCCTGAGGGAATATCAAGCCAGCATTAGTGTGCAACTCTAAGTGAGAACAGAAGAGCAAAAATTAACTAACCCTAAGGCAGGCAGGTTAAAAAAAAAAATGCAAAGGGTCAGTTTACCATTGTATAACTGAAAACACTGGATGCTTTTTATAACATGGGGTCAGATGTAGCAGGACAGCTCCTCCCCCCCCCCCTTTCCAACACCAATGACTTGGTAGCATTTTCTCCAAGCATCTTAGGACTTCTGCATGCAAGTCAGCTAAGCAGAAGCTGTATGCAACAGCAAGAGTCTTGTCTACATTTAATTAGGGGACCAGGGTAACATGTATTGTCCTGCAGGCTCTGTAGTGTTTAGATGTTCCTGAACCAACAAAATGCTACAACCAGCATCAAAATGCTGAGAGCAGGCAGGCATTTCATTTCCAGAGTGCGATAGTGTTTGCTTCTACATCTACAGGTCCTGTTGATCTGTAGCAGGAGAGAACATAGGATGCGTCAGTAAGAGTCTTGACATGCATCTGCTTCTCCTGTAAGAGGGGGGTTGCTAGTGTAGCTATATTGGCTATATTATCTACTTGTAGATAAGTGGACCGCATGCCCCCCCACTGCCCACTCTTCTGTTTGCAGCCCTGAGCTCTGGGATAATGATGGAAGGTACTTAGTGCTGGAGGAGGAAGTAGGAGTTGGTAGTTACCTGGCTGGCATGTGCTCAGGCATAAATAGATGGGTGCACTTTTAGGAATCTCTCCCATTCATCCTGCATTGCTTCTGGCCAAGTCGAGAGGCATGTAGGGACTTGCACTGATGGAGTTAAATAAGATTGGCCCCCACATCTTGATTGCTGTACTGGAGGTACTGCTGGCTAAACTAATAACACAGATACAACCTAACTGCTTTGCCTTTCCTAAGAGTTTACCTGTTCCAAGTAATGCTTGTTAAGAAGTTGAGGAAGAAAAAAAAAAAAAGGGATGGAAATCCATTTGGAGAGGAGGCCTGTTAAGCTTCATTAACAGGCCATTGAGCTGAACTGTCATGGAGTTTGCATTCCAAAAATTATCTTCCTTTGCAAACAAAACCCACATTCTTTAATGTGAAATGCATTACAACTCCAGTTTTAAAGAGATAATCTCTTTAATCAGGTACTTAGTTTCACACCTAGCCATGGGAGGAGTTTTCTGCCTCCCCCCAGTATGGCAGCTGGGCTTTGGTCTATTGGGTCTGTAAAGCAAAAGAACTTGCTGTCTCACAAGACTGGTATGTCACAAGAGATCCTGTATTATAGAACTGACCATATTAAGTGTTCAGAGGGGGAACCGTATTAAGGCTTCTAAGGGAGACATGAATCAGAACAGAGTCCAAAAATAACCATTTCTTTCCTCTTACGTGCTGTTTCAGATGATAGCTGTAGAGGGAAATTTTTCTGAATCACTGATCCTTTGCATTTGGCAATTCAAAAAGGAAATAAGTCTGGAGTTTAGGACCTTACAGGCATACTGATCTGACAGTTGTGCAGTGGAAGTGGACACACAGGACTTCCTACAGGGAGAAGAGATGGTTAGGGGGCCAGCCCATAATCTTAGTTTCGTCTACACTGAAAAGGCCGTCTCTGAAGCTTCCCACCGTCAGGGGTACAGATGCAGATGAGCTATCAGGCGTCTGTGCTGGAGCAAAATATTTCAATTCTATTAGCATTCCTAGTCTGAACTTATCTTAAGGCCTGTCTGTAGAAGGGAGTTAACACAATGTGAGCGTCAGTATAAATTTACAGTGCGCCAGCTATTCTGCACTTAGTTGAAGTAATTGCCTTGGACTTTGACAAGCCTGTAGTGCTTGCTGCACAGAAAAGTTATCCTAAAATAATCTATGGAGTGAATTTACAGTGCAGTAGGACAAGCTTCAACTGTGAAGCTCCCTCATACTTTCAGTAGTGTAAGCTTTCTGGCACTTAGCAATGAAAGACTTAGTGGAGAATAGCTAGCGCACTGTAAATTCATACCTAGCCTTAGTGGGCAATACATTCCCATGCAAACAAGCTCTTAGAAGCGGCTTCATAGAAGTACTGAGAGAGTTGGTTCTTAAGTCAGTTCTCCTACACCTGGTTTATCATTAAATCTTGAACCTTCCCTGTTAAAAACAGCTTACAGCTTGCCTTTGCAGGGACACTTGGGAAGGCTTGAGACAAAAAGCTGCAGTGGTAAGGTCACTGGCCTTCTGCCTGGGAGCCTACATGATGGTTTAATGTGTTAATGTCCCTGTTTTAATTCGTCTGAATTGCTCACCTGGACAAGCCCTTAATCAAAGGGTTTAAGGTACAGATCTGATTCAAGACAATAGAGGACTTCTTCACAAGTTTATCAAAGGGAATTTATGTTGGGTGCAGACACTGCTTTCTCTAACCAGGGTTATGCAACTAAGGAAGTTGAAGTGATTAAATTCCAAGCTATCCACACATCTTTAACATACCCTCGAGAGAGATTGGAGACCTGCCCCTTTTCAGGACTGTAAAAAAGAAAAAAAAACATTGCTTTCCTTTGTTCTTAGTCTGCCTTCTTTCATACCAATCAATCTGACATTAACATCACAAAGTATTCTGTCCAGTTACTCCCTCTTCTGAGGACTAGAAAACTAGTTAAGAGCAGGGCAGTCACGAGTAGTGACAGTGCTGCTGCCTGGAAGAGCCACAGGGTTCGAAGGAAACCAGCATCACTGAAGCTGTGAGTCAGATCTGACAAATCAGAAGAAATCTAGACATCCCATCAGCAGCCCAGACACAGGCAACTAGTGCCAGCATCCAGCTGGAGGGACTTGCTGGGGGCTGCTGTGTGCAAGGACTTGCAGGTTCTTCCTAGCCAGAACTAAGGCCATCTGCTGAGACCAAAACTACCAATTAAACCCGAGGAGGAAGAAAGGTGAGACCATGCCTTTAGATTAAGTAATGCTAGCAGGTTAATTTGTTGCCAGTCTAGGTACAGCATGTCAATGAATATAGGGACTCTTTAGCATACACATAGCAAATATGGGCAGTGTAGTGCTGAAAAGCAGCCTCAGACACTGATGACAGATTTGTCCACCAGCAGGGGCTAAGCTTACTTGGAAGTAAGAGGCCAGCACTGATAATGAATCAGCCTACATGGTGATTGCTTAATTCACATTAAATACGCATGTTTTGCTTCAACTGTTTTGTTGCATCTGATTTTCAGTAGGAGTTTTACTTCTGTGGTTGCCTTACATGAGAAACTTGGTTCATAAGAGCAGGATCAGAAATCCCTTCCACTTGAGGGAGATTAGTAGGTATTCCCCTTTAAAAGATGAGTAAATTGAGCAGAGTGCGAGTCACCCCAGAAGATCACAGTGAGTCAGTGTCAGAGTATTTTCAGGGATCATTTTTTCTAGTTTATTCCTGGAGAAGTGCGTCTGCAATTAACTGGTTTTTGCTCTTTCTGGGCATTTGGTTATGCTTATCAGGCAGTGATCTGGTTATCCTGCTATTGACTTACTCTTACAGTAATAAGGGAAAACGTAAATGAATGCACCTATGCAGTAGTCTGAGAAAATAGCGGTCATTTTAAGGCTTCTAATTGGAAAGCTGCTGCTGAGTTTTAAAACCTTCAGTTTTCAGTGATCACCTCTTAGCCTCAGCAGTGGATGAAACAAGGACATCCAGCCCTTCCAGGGTCCGCACAACAGAGGCCATTTCGTGGCTGCATCTGCTCTGGCAGTTACAGGATCCAGGTTTCTCCAGTGCTGGGTAGCAGTGAGGGGATTTGTAGTGAGATGGTCCCTGCTTTTAAGTCTTAACACAGAATTCCCTGGTCCTCTGTTAAACAACAGTGGAAGCAAAATAAAATGGCAGAGAAGATGCACTTGTTTGGTCATGTCTGAGGGAGCTTGGGTTTATGTTGTCAGTCCTAGACCCGACAAGATTATAGCAAGATTCAGTAATGTGTTTTGGTCATGCCTTAAGAAATGTGACCAGTGTTTAAAACATGAAATCTTACTGCATTGTAACTGGGTCTGGGAACAGCTTTTTTCTGCTGGTGTAGGCAGGACTCCAGCTTAAGGGACTCGGACTTCATTAATGTACAAGGGCAAAAGAATAAGACAGAAAAAAGACCAAGAAGCAGAAATATTCCAATACAGATCTGAGTGACTAATGCTGAACTGGCCATTGACTTGAAAATAAAAGCCTTTTATGACTTGAAAAAGCATCCAGTTTGCAGTAGCTTATTCCATATACACTGACAGAGCTATATTATGGTGTTGAAGTCTGATTACAGCTTCATATGGAAAAATATCAGAGCGCTTTGAGCAGAGATTGAAACAGAGCTAGCACCAGACAGATAACTTCAGGGACTCCTCTCTATGAGATTCCCACTTGAGCATTTGGAGGCCAGCCATATAATTTTTCCAAGCATCTGAAGGCACCAAAGAGTAGAATAATTTCTTCCCAATGTCAGTGCAGCTGCAAGGCCACAGCTCATACAGAGGAGATCTGGAATTTGGTGTGGTGTGAAACCTCCAGCCTCCAGGTGATCTTTGTGCTGGTGGACAAGTGTGCACCTCTTTCAGGAGCTGGGGTGATCATCAGCAACCCACTGTCCTGTTCTTTCCCCATGGAAGAGATTGCTATTGTCTGAAGGAAATTCCCTTGGGGTTAACCATGAGTCACTTCTTACAGTACAATCTGACTCATTAGCTTCAGAATTAGAAGCATTTGCCTCAGTATGTCGCAGGGTGCTAATGGCTCTGAGCTAGTTAGGGTTCACACCCTAGTCTGGCAGTACCTCAGCCTGGCATGCCTCTTTTCAAAATGATTTGCAAGGCTTTCTAGAGTAAAAAAAAGGGCCAGATCAATTTGCACTGATGACCGAGTTGTCTAGTGAACAGCCTAGAAATTCTATAAAAAAAAAAATGTAAACAGTTCTTGATCACTGAAGTGTTTTTCCCCAGCTGCTCTTAAACATCTGCTTGTCCGAGTGGATGAGCAGACAAGCGTAATTTATATGGAACAGAATTGGCATTGGACTCGGCAGGTTGTTCCCTAGCAGACAGGTGCCCGAGTCAGCGCACACATTTAGATTCCGTGTGTTCAAGATGTGCACTCCGCGCTTATTTTTAAGAGTGACTTTAACCACTTCCACTTCTTAGAAGGTGTTCAAGTCAGCACCAGTTGTATCAGCCTAGACATTGAATACAGCTTTTTTTTTTTTTTTTAGGTTTGTACCATAGACAGCTACTTCACTGCCACCATGTCTTCAACCTCAACACAATATCCAGCATTTGAAAATGCCAGCAGAATTGCACATGGACAGCCCCAACAGGTACTCTTCTTTCCTTAAAAATTAGTACGACAAAAGAGCAAGCAGGGCAGCTTTGATTTCACAACATGTGGCCTTTTGTACTGGGGAGAATGAATAATCTCTCATCGAGTCAGCAGCTTGCAAACTTTAACAAGCAGTGCCACTTGGATGGATGGTAAGTCAGTGACAAACTGACATTTAAAGCAGTGGGAAAAGGTTATTTAAAATAGCCACACGTGAAAGTACCTAATCTTTTCATTCCCAGGGATCAAGTCCCATACTTCAGGGTTCATTTGAAAAATTCTGAACAGCATGGGATACCTTCACCAGACAGCTTCCCAGAAGAAACTCAAGTCTGGAAAGTTTGGCTTACTTTATAGAGTCAGTCATTGCACCTTCTATTTCCGTTGGCATTCGCCCAGGGCACCACTGAACACTCAGCATTCCCTTTTCAGCTTGTCCTGGGAATAAAATGGTAATGAGTGCCAATATGTCATAAGCTTTCATCCCTCCAAGGCCAGCGTGGCAGTTCAGTAGTATGTGGAAATCTGGAGGACCAGCATTGAATCAACATGCTGGCTGCCAGTCGGAGAAAACAACAGAAAATATGGGCTGTGGTTAAAAACATCCAGTTTAGAAATGAAGACAAGTGGGTTCTCTTGGACAGGAACGATGCCATATTGTTCAGGCTAATTTCGCTGGGAAGATTGTATCTGTGTGTCGAGGGAGTGGGCAGAAGTGGAAATTAGCTTCTAAAGCAACTCACTCAGCTTAATTTATAAATTGTAAATTCCATCCCAGTTCCATGCAGAATTGATTAGCATGCTTATTTATTCAACTCACTCTGGTGAAAAGAGTTATAAATAAATAAGCAGACTTTGATGTCAGGACCAAAATATTTCCTGTCAACACAGCTATCCAGGGGAGACACAGAATAAGAATGAGCCATGACTTCTCCCCACCCTACCCCCGTTTGACTTCATTATATTATATTAGTTGAGGCTTAAGCATTTCCAAGTTAACTTGGGCAGCTTTTTTTTCCTGGTTCTTGTTTTTAAAGAAACAGGCACAGATGGGGAAGGAGCCCTGTATAAACAACGAGCAACCAAGTGCCCAACTCCCCGTGCCTGAAGAAGGGTGACTGCACCCGAGAGCTTGCTAAGAACTTTTTTCCAACTACTCAGTTATTGGTCTAATAAAAGGTATCACATCTATGTAAAGGACTTTGCCCATAAGCCTTAATTTGAAGAAGCACAGCTATTGGGTGTGGGCTAACACGAACTAAATGATTAGTACAGGGAAGTAGAGAGTTGTGGTTTGAGGTTGGAAATTTTTTGCTCACTTGAGATTTCGGTTTTCTAAAATTGCATCTAGCAGTGTGGGAGTCAGTTGGTTCAAAGCAAAGATGAAGATTTTTTGAACCTGAGAAAAACTCACATAGGAGAATGAACCCCAGCTTGGGCATTTGTCTGGGGACCCACTACTTGACTAATGTCTAGGCGACAAGTAATAAAACTCCACTTACCTCCAGCAGGAAGAAACACTGGTGGTAGCAAGGCTTTCTAAGAGATGCCAGGGTTTAGTGAGGCCTGGGATTCTGGGTAGCCCCACCTTCTAGAGGAGGAGAGGCCTCTTGCAATTACATTTATAAATTAAGATTGCTCTGGTACAGCTGAGTTCACTTAGTATTCGAGGGAAGCCGTCAAGGGCCATTTGTAGCTGGAAGGGAACTTAGATGCGTGTTCTTGATAAACACTAGAGCAACAACACAGGGGAATATATAAATGCACAGGGGAAATGTTTCTTGCCTCATGGTCAGCTGAAGTATCTTGCTGATTGATGTCTTTAAGATCAGTGAGTGATCTCTTCCCCAACCCTAATATGAAACAGAGCATGTGTGTGTAACAAGTGCAACCAATCTGTATCCTACCCCGCTACTTCCAGCTAGGAAGCATGATGCTACTAGCCTCATGAGGGTGTAGCTGAGCCATTGGTTCTCTTCTCATATGAATTCTTAACTTTCTTTCAACATTAATACCACCCTGAGAGAATCAATGCTTCCAGCTTGCTTGTAGGAGAAGAAACAAGCCAGGCTGGAAAAGGTGCATCTTGCCTGTCTTTTTCAGACCTTTTCATGTCTTACGAACTACTGCAGAAGTGACAGCTAAAATTAGCCTCAGCTTCTTATGAGCCTTCTATGAAACTGAAACTTGTAGCATCATTGTAGCCCTAATTGGGATTTGGTTAATGAGTGGTGAGGAAGCTCTGACAGAGCTTGCATGCTAAGAGCCAGGGTGTGCTTGTAGATAGCGCTGCCTTCCTCTACACCAGCGATTTTTTGATCTGAGATTCAGCGATGCGTTGTGTGTGTCCAAGTTCAGGAATTGACCCTGGAGTCGATCAATATGCATTGGGAAAAATGCCACGGTGCCCTTGTATCTAGCCCTCGCATAACGCCTCATTTAAATCTGTCACCTCTGGCTTCCTGGTATTAAGTTCTGAAGGATGCAGGAGGAGATCCAGGGGAAAGGTTTAGTGCAGCATATATTTGTTATACTAATAAAGCACTGTAACATTCAGCTTCCAGCCCGAGCATAATAAGACTGGGGCATCTTGACATTTTTATGGAGAGAGGACATTGATTTGCACAGCAGCACTTCTGCCTGGGATTGTTCGTTACTTTTCTGTGGTGCGTGTACGTTAGCTGAAGTAGTATCAGGGCTGTTTTAGAACCGTCTGCTGCTCTTGTGTAGCATTAACTATCTTAACTGCTTTTGACCATTGATTTTGTGTGTAGAGTGAGTAAGACTGGAATTATTGTGTTCTGCCTTCTCATGTGTGTGCCCGTGATGCATTATAGCCTGTGGGAGTTCAGCAGCTGCAAAGATTACAGGATCAGACCCTTAGCAGCAGTTACTTACAGAAGAACAGTGATATGCTGCATTCTTGTGATACTGTCTCCATTCACAAATTGCTGTAGCCAAGCACCAGCTTGGTCTAATGGACTCCATCTATTCATTCCATTCAGTGACCCAGATTTAGACTTGGCATAATTGAAGTTAATGACATAGCCACTCCATTATCACTTGAGACCTTACAACTAACGTGTGGAGTTATTCACCATCTAGGATTCCCCTCACCAAGGGTCTAATTCTGTAGTCCTTGCTCACATGAATAATTCTATTAAAGTTAATGGAGCAATATAGATGATTAAGGGCTCTTAAGTTTGGGCTTCCTAGTTTGGTGGCTGTGCTTAGTTTGTGCCAGAGTCAGAACAGTAAAGCAGCTGCACAGACTGAGTTCAGCTCTTCTAACTAGTAAAGCATCCTGACCAAGTCTGCAGTCCTGCAATGAGAAGTGCTGGGATGGCCCCATGTTGTTTGCTGTGGAACCATCTGAACAGGGGTCTACGTGCGTGGAGCTCATAGATAGGTTTGGGGGTATAGGCAGGATTTAGCTTCTCTTTAGGCATTCATCAAATGCAAATGGATTCTAGAGAAATGTGGACATGCCATCAGGAAGGTATCGAAAGGCCAGCAATGTTCCCCTTGGCCGGCAACTCGGATTGCAGAGCCACTTGTCTCGTTTTGCTCTACTGATTAAATGTGACAGCCTGGTACGAGGCACCCTCAGAGGCATTTATTAGCTATGCACTTGGGGGCCATGAATGAATCTCACAAATGCTTGTGTCTTCTTGGAAGCTCACCACACCATAGCGCTCACTCCAGACTGTGCGTTCTGCACCCTAGGTACGACCAAGACCGCCGTTCTTGAGGATTCTGCAAGCTGCAGGTGCACAAGGTGAAACCTTCACACTGAAGGAGGTGAGCCCATGATTCCCATTTTCTGGTTAAATTTGAAGAAGGAGCCGGAGTGCTCCCTTGGGAGATGATCAAAGTACCACTGTGTGATTTTAAATTCAGAAACTTGAAAGGTGGAAAATCATTTTGCTGCTCTTTGAATTACCAGCTCCATTGTTTTAGGTGCTGCACAAACAGAAACAGCCTGATGTCTATCATGCTACAGGAAATTTTGGAGCTATTTGTGTGTAAACTGTTCTAGTCACTAAAATATTTGGGTTTAGGAGATGGCAAAGGTAGCTTTTCTGACTTAATCCTTGATCTTTTAAGTTGATCCTTTGGAGTGTAGCCTCCCTTCAAATCATTGGGGTTCCTTGTGGACTTAGACTCACCGGGGGAGATTATTTTCCAAGAATGATTTCCAGGCCTCGTAGCTCCCGGGGATGCAGAATCGGGCCCTGGATCTCTCTGCGCTTCAGCGCCCCACATGTGAAATGGGCAACCTTACATGCAGGGATGTTGAGACTTGATTAATCATAAATTGCTTTGAGAGAGCCTCTGCTGGAATTGCTATAGGAGTGCAAAATATGAATGGAAATCATTTATTTGGGGAATTCAACAACCGCTTGAGAGAGAGGAAAGATCTAATAGACAGTTGCACACCTGCGAGATTGTAGAAGACACTTGGTGATTGTCTTGCTGTCTCTGCCATACTTGGAAGGTTTTTTTTTTAAATTGTACTCCATTTGATATTTTTCTCTTAAGTTTTCTTTGAAATGACTTGTCAGCTAAACCCGAGAGGCTCTGAATTCATTTATTTTAAGATTAAAATGCAAAATGTGTACAAGATTAAAAAAATGACACCGGCTGTGATTTACAGGGGTGTCCTGTCTGCAAAGAATTAAATGCAGTGGTTTTTCATTATGAATGTGTCAGATACCCCTGCAGAGCCGCGTGACTTAGTTTAAACACTTATGCATTTAAATAACTTATTTAGCTTCTAAAATTTTTGCAAAAACAAATTGGATGGTTCAAATGGAAGGGGGTTCAGTGTTAAATGCAAGCTACTTCTGCGGATTAACGTTTTAACACAGTTTAGTCAGTCTTTTTCCAGTGAACACAAGCACTGTTGGCAACTTTTTAGGTTGTATATATCTTTGTTCGAGAGTATCCATTTTTCTGCTAATTGTGGAAGGAATCCTGCCTGCATGACACATACACACTTGACTGTCTTATCCTCACAGCTTCTCACTTTGGTTCATCTCGATATGATCGGTGTTCTGTGGCCTTAGCCCTTAAGGAACATTGTTTTCTTTCTGCACTTCTCCATGGTTCCAGTGCAAGTTATTCTGCATTTATTATCTTTATTCTTGCCTTTGCCAAGCAAAGTGTCTCCTCATCAGGCCCAAGAGCATGACTGAGCTCATCCTCACTGATAAGTAGTGCTTCCTACCCTGCTTCCTTTGTTCACCAGATTGCCTTCCCTCTTTCACTTGGATACTTGCAGAGTGGTACCAACAGGCTCTGCTTCAGGCCCGCTGCATTGCCTCAGACTACCAGCAGTCAAAACCAGGGTTATTCTCAGTAGATTTTGGGTTACTGTGTAGTACCTCAACAGACTGATTCAGCCAGCTGGCTTCCATTTGACTGAGAAAGGGGCCTGTGTATAGATTGTAAATAATTTCAACCTTGTCCTGTTCCCTGTTGTAATCTCAGACAGCAAAGAGAGTTCTGTTTTATTTGCTGACCTCCTAAGTGGCTGGAATTAATGAAAGAGTATCAGTTAGTTAAAATCTTTCCATTTAATTAACTGCAGAACTTGGAATTATTGTAAATTGGCCACAGTTCCATTTTCTGTTTTTGGATGGGCTGCATGCAACCTAGTAGTTTGGTTTAATGCCAGAGCAGAACAAACTTTCCTTTCAACAATGAAACAGCATCTCATTTTGGGAACTCTGGGTACACTCGCTCCACGGGTCTCAGGGGTACAAGAGAAGTGATATGTGATCTTTAAGCATAGGCCTGACAGCATGTTTTCAAAGCATGCTTGGAAAATGACCGTAGTGATCAAGAATCTGGAAAAGCGGGACCTGGACTGGGAGCTGGGAAACCAGGGCTCTAGTCATGGCTTTGCTGCTGACTATCTGTAATGCTGCAGGCAAAGCACTTGACCCCTCTGTCTCAGTTTCCCATTCTGTACAAGCATTAACATCTAAGCGCTTTGCAAAGCTGCCACAAGATGCATTCCCTCATGGTGGTTGAGAGTATGGGTTGAAAGCACTAGGAAAATACATTATAAGGTCGGTAAGGCGGTATTTGATTGTGCCTCCGTTGCCAACGTTACCAGAACAAACTCTGGAGTCCGTGCTGGCTTAGTATCAACTGCAAATGCGACTAATATTATCTTATATATCGACAGGTCATGCATTACCTAGGACAGTATATCATGGTGAGGGAGCTATACGACAAGCAAGAACAACACATAGTGCACTGTGGAGGGGATCCGCTGAGAGAACTGATGGGACTGGACAGCTTTTCAGTGACAAATCCACGGTAGGAAGGGATGGGACGTTGCTGTGCAGGCCTTAAAGGGAGGGATGGTGCATCTGTATTAAAGAGATTGCTTCGGCAGGTCTCTCAAGTATTTTGTTCCTATCTTCGGAGTAGATGAGATCTCTGTGAAGATCTCTAGATCACTGGTCCAGTGGGTTCACCAGCGCTCTGGAATTCCACTGGTCAGACTTGATCTTTATTTCATCTGTGTTAAGGCAGCGCCTTAACGCAATTTCCCCGCTTCACTGTTGAGGCAGTGGACCGGCTGCTGTGATACTTAGGTTCTGTGATTTCCCAGTCTGTTTTTCGGGTCGCTGTGGAGACCACATTTCTGGGTGGTAGAGATGAGGGCTTGTTGCTTCACAATTGCAAGCTTTCAGGCTTTCACAAAGGGGAAATACAGAAGTCTTTATGAGGCATCAGGTAATTTGGGAACACGAGCCCTGGCAATATTACCCTGAAGAAATGGGTCAGGGAAGGAATGGGAGCAGTGAGATGATTTATTGGGGTAGGGTACTGACTGTGAGCAAGGAGACTGTCTACTCTTTGATTCCTTCATTGTGGAAAGAAACAGAAACTTTGTGATCCGTCAGGATGCAAGTGGGGGACATTTGACTCCATCACTGATTTCTCCTAAATGGGATCAGTTAGCCAGCGCCTGGAATTCTGGCTGCTCGTATTAAAAGGAGTGAGGCTGTTCTGTTTTATTTATCCCTGCAATCTCATTTATGGGTCGTCTTTTTTCCTGCAGCCCAGTTTATGACATGTTGAGAAGGAACCTGCT
>NW_017728935.1:1756218-1757415 GCF_001723895.1 Crocodylus porosus | reverse complement strand
TCATAACCTTCATGGATTTTTTTGTATCTGAGTGATTTTCCCCAGTCTCACTTGGTTCTATGCTTGCATGTTCTTAGCTAGGACCAAGTATAGAAAATGCTTGATAAACTTTTCCCTGAGTATCCAGCCCAGTTCTGCCTTTCAAAGACTAATCATCCACAAGTAATCTAACCTCTGAAACTTTTGCAAGTCCCTCTTCATTGCCCCCTGAGGAAAGCTGTGGAATCCCTCTACATCAGAAGATCTCAAGTTGAAACAAATCTCATTTCTAATCTAATCTCTGCTGCTGACTTCCTGAAAGCCTGCTCAGTTTATGTAACTGTTAGTCTCCACTTAAAAGAAAACTAAAAGTGTGGGTACAGGGTGGTGGTAGAGTTGTGAGGTTACATAATGCTTCCTCAGGGCACTCAGCAGCTAACAAGGGCACGCTTTTCAGAAGAGTCTAGCCTAACTTTGCTTAAGCCAGTGGTAATGTTTGCAGAATCAGAGGGCGTTTCAGAACATATGGTCCCGCACTGCCAAGGTCTCTGCTCTTAGCAGGATTTGGCATTGTTCAGTGCTTCCAAAGATCACCCTTTCCCATTTGTAATGGAGAACCCGCTTGAGCCCTTTCTTGTCTTATGCCTTCCTGTTCCCACAAAATGACTGTGTGAATGCTAACATCTGTTGGCAGTTCCCTGACTTACCCATGAGCAGCATATGTGGAAAACAAAGGACCTCAAGGACAGCCTCTCGTCCGTTACTTTTCTTTCCTCTACTTGCGGTGTGAGTATGTGGTGTACGTCTGTGTGCTCGTGTGTGTGACAGACATGGTGTAACTATTTTTAAACCTGCCAAAGGAAATACTATTCCTTTAGTGAGTTGGATCAATGGGTTATACCAGTGTTGAGAGTGTGTGTGTGTACGTGCAGATGACTACAAAACGAAACAAGCTTGGCAGACCAGGTTCTGAAGATGTACCTCCAAATTAATGTTAAATTGAAACATGTTCAAGAAAAGTGGCTGTGGATTTTTTTTCTTTCTTCCATGTGGGGGGTAACTATAAATCCTGTAGTGCTCAACAGCCTGTCATGCTTGAGGTTTAGCGACAGCAATATTCAGTGACCACCGTCCCACTTACCAACATATCCCTTCGCAAGCCATTCTGGTCACTTCTTATTTATAGTACACACTCCTAGAAAGGAAAGTGTCTGTAAC
>NW_017728935.1:1736087-1756118 GCF_001723895.1 Crocodylus porosus | reverse complement strand
CCAACTGTTCACCGCACTGATGAGTCACACAGCATCTCTTTAGGAGTACGTTTCTTTCTTGAAAAATGTTATGTTCTTTTTTTTTTAATTTCTATACTCAGAAAAAAAAATCCAATATGACAGGTGTATTTGTACTTATTCCAAGAATAGTGCATGCTATTTATATAATGTTAAAAGACAGGGAGTACGTCTTAATCATAAAGCCCCTTTTCTCCTCCGCTTTGCCAGCGGAGAGCCAAAGCAATTAAAGATGAGCTAGACAGATTCTCTTTTCCTTCAGGTGTAAGCTAGTCAGTCAGTGGCTGCAGAAGATTTACTAGTAGAGATGATGGAAAAGGCAGAAGAGGAAATAGCTGGCTTTTTCAAATTTGCTTTGTTGAAGAGTTACAAAAAAAAAAAACCCACACAGTTAGTTTTAAACTGAACATGTTCAATGTGGACCCAAGTAGAAAAGAATGTGGAACCCAGCAAGGTCACATTCCAGCCACTTTTCACACGACAACTATAGTTCGTGTCTTCTTTGTGCTGTGAAGTGTACCAGGCATAAGACTCTATGCCTGTGCTCACAGAAGGCAGGGGGAGTTTTCTACTGAGATGAAAAGAGGGCAGGAACACTTCATGTTCTTGTTTCTATTACAAGCCTTTCTGCACAGAGTGCAGTCTCTTCTAAAATCTGTCTCTGTGGTTAGGCAGGATCAGCTTTCGTTAAGCTGGTTGCTCTAGCTATTTAGATGGGACTTTCCTAACCTTTATGTATAGTGTACTTGTCTGCAATAAATTGTACAAAAGAGACACTGATTCAAAATGCCTATGGAGGCACCTGCCTATACAGTGTTCTTCCCACTTCAGTCTAGTTTCTGTTCTTCCCTCTTCAAAATGACATTTCTTCAGTGTCTCTTGGGCCACTAAAAGAGCACTTAAGGAATCCCACTCTCTCCTCTATTGCCTTAGCCTTCAACAGGGAACTGCTCTTGGTTCCAGTTCAGTGTGCACCACTTCTGCTGCTGCTCTGAGCTTCCCATCCTCAAGCAGGCTTCCTGTGTAAAGAGTGAAGCAACCTGCAGTGGGAGCTGGAGGGATAGTTTTTGGCACTGGGAAGAGCCAGGTTTCTGCCCCACAGTGAGATTCCATCAAGCCTTGTCTCTCGGTGGCCACAGACCCTGCTTACTTACTCTGCAGGACCTTGCCTCTTGCATCTATTCCAAAACCAAGGAAACATCCCTTGTCTGCCTGTATTAGCCATCGGGAACTGGCCAGCTCCCTAAAGAAGAAAGGGTTCTGGTTTCTTCTTAAAGTAGCACAGACCTGTCTGCCAAGCCTGGCTCGTTGGTTGTGTGCTGAGGGCCTTCTGTGTTGTGAGAATGGCTATTACCAGGGAAGGTGTTTTCTTTTGTTTTACCTGCCATCTAGATGCTGCACAGACTCTTGTTCACGCAAAGGATCAGAGCATCGATAACGCAAGCCGAGACCAGCCGAAGGTAAACCCACTGCCTGGTGGTTTCTTTTGTTGTACAGAGTGCCCCTTCTCTGTACCTGTGCGTAGTGGACTGCCAGAACTTTTTTGCGGCTTGGCTGGCAGGTCTTCACCTTCCTAAAAAGTTCTTGGGAGTCCACGGACCAGGGACAGAGTGACCCTTCTCTGTTCTCTTCATTACAGAGTTCCATTCTCTGAGCGCGTTTCTCTGGGGTGTAGCACTTCTTGTCCTCAGTCTCACCAGCTTGCACTGTCTTTTTGTGTGGTATTTTTTTTTTAATCCCCCTTCCCTTCTTGTACAATGGAGTTAGCAAAAAAATTGACCTTCCTAAAAGATTAAACTGGTTTTGCTTAGGATCATTTTCAGAAGCTTTCAGGCAGATTCTGGAAACCTGGGAAAAATCTTGTGGCAGTCTTAGCTTATTTCAGACATGTACATTGGGATTAACACAATCCGATCTGCGAGGTGACTCTACGTTTTGGAGCCGGGGGGGAGCGGGGGGTGACAAGGGTCACAGTATTACAGTGTTAAGATGGCAACTCTTTGGAACTGTTGCCAACCTGAAGATTTTTCCTGGGTTGAAAGTAAGTCACGTGTGCTGATAACAACAGATCCATAGCAGCTTTCTTGAGTGGTTAATAGTGTGTGGTATGTGTTCAGTAAACCTTTATTTCATTGTGTAACTCCTCAGTGATGCACTGCAGCTGGTGACTCAGAGTGGAAGTGCTACATCCCCTTGTCCCTGTCAGCTCTGATTGGGCTAATGGCTCTTGTTTCCTTTTCTTCAAGCAGAGCAGCACAGAGGGAGTTTCTGACGTTGGGAGTACAGAGGGTGAAAGCAATGCTCCTGCTTTGTCTACCTCAGAGCACAAATCTGGCAATTGTGAAGGTGAGTAAAAGTTGTGGGGGCAAACAAATCCACCTGGGCATTCACGACACTTGGGGCCCTGCCTGGCACGAAACAATCAGGCCAGCACGCTGGGAGACTAATAAAAATCCTATTGTGGAAAATAATCTTCCAAAGTCATGATTTTATGGCAAGGATTTAGAGGACCATAAATATCTGCCAAAGGTATTTTATGATATACAGGCTTTCTAGCTTGGATACTTGGCCTCATAAATAAACAAACACTTGGATGCAACGACAGGGTAAGCCCAAACAGCACATCTATCATTAAGCAATGCCACCAAAAATCTTACAGACCTTCCTGAAGGATATTTGAAATACCAAAATTATTCTTGTATCAATTTATCCTTCTAGGGTACTTTGTCCTTTGATTACATAAAATACAGGCTGAGCTGTCTTCACTCGTTGCCCACAAGCCAACAGCTCTTTTCTTAAGTTCAGTCCTACTTTTTCATCCATCTCCTTTGTAGCTAGACATTTCTTAGCAAGAAATCCCCAGCAACGTTGAAAGATAAGTCAGTCGCATACAAGTTATGTGTTTTGGAGGTTTTCCCATATTTTTCTCTGTCTTGATATAGATGAGTCAGATTCTTAAAACTGGCACTTCTTTGCAGGCCCAAATAGTTGTCACATCAGATGAGGATAGACAGATATTTTTAGATCACATAGGCACGGTAGGTAGGGCCCCCTTGTCTGTGTCTTCGGAGCTGTTGACGTGAAAAGGGAGCCAAAGTATATTAGCGTGCTAGGGCCAGGCAAAATTAAACCTGGCCCTTAGAGAAGCATTAGATTGAGTCATGGCATGCAGTACTGGAGTCAAGGGAAGGGCAAAAACTGTCAGTGATGTTGGGGAGGCATTGGGGTGTCTGCTGTATTCTGCGTTTGTGTGGCACCTTTTAAACCAGACTCATCAACTGCTTTGCAAAATAACATGAAAGTCCAACAGTACAATATTTTGCTTTCTTTCTGTGACAAGCATACACAAGGGTTCGTTAACATAACTTGAGGCGAAAGGTATAGATGTAAGTGTTTAAATAATACACAGCGTGTTGAACTTTGGGACTGGTTTCTCTTCAAGTTAGAGACATGTCATGACCTGGGTTTCACTTGGTTCTGCAGAAAAAGACTTACTAGAAAGCAGCTTAAAAAGTAGAAGCCCTAAACCTGACTTGGCGTTGGAGGAATGGGATGTAGCTGGTCTTCCATGGTGGTTTATAGGCAATCTAAAAAACAACTATGGGGCCAGAAGTAGTGGATCAACAGACATACAGAATAACCAGGTATGCAGACATTTGAAACACTTGATTTTTTTTCTTTTTCCCTTCTTTTGTGTACCAATGAAATACTGCTGTGGCTTCCATTCAAGACTTCAGCGCTCTATCCAGTTTTCCCTATCAAAAGTCTTTTTTTGTGCGGGTAAAGCTTGGTGTTTCTGGACAGACTGTCCCATTTTCTAAGTGGGTGTCCTTCTCCATGCCAGAGCAGTGATCGGTGGTATTTCTGTGGTGCCACGTGCATAGTTTATGAAGTTCATTGGAATTTTTCAGGATAAGATGAATGTAGTATGATGGTAGCCTTTGTGAGAACCATTAACAAGAAGACTGAATTGTGGAACCTGTCAGAAAATTGGAGAAAATAGGTCTCTCTTTTCCAGCCTGGTCTATTGAATTGTACTTCACTGGAACGGAAGGAGCTTTTAAGTGGGGAGGAGTCTGTTTTAAGACAAGGGCAGAGCATAAGTTACGGCTGCAGCTGCAGTCACTCAGACACCAGGGTCGGTCGCCAATATGCCGATGCATAAGTATTTTCTCCCATCTCCTCTCTGCCAGGACATAGACACTGCCATTGTTTCAGATACTACTGATGATTTGTGGTTCCTTAATGAATCTGCGCCGGATCAGCTTAATGTCATAGCTGAAGTAGAGACAGCTGACTGTGAAGAAGGGAAAGAGAGTGACAAACAGGTACTTCTCAAAAGAACCACATTGCACATGATATGCAGGTTGGCTGTGTCAGCTGATCAGATTTTACTTGCAGACCCCTTCACCATTCAGTTCTCCTGTGCTCTCCTGCATTAGCCAGTCCAGTAAGCAACCAAGATTTGAAACTTTTGCTTGGTAAAGGTTGTCTCCCTTTTAACTGACAGACCTTTTTTACTTTGTATTCTCTTTGTTGCTGCAGGGACTAATCTGCCTGTCTTTTTCCACACTGAGGTAGTTTTAAAAGCACACGACTGAGTGAAGGGTGACATCTGTCAGTGTTTTGTTTTTACTGTCACTGCAGCATCACCTTAAGGTTAATAAAATAATTGGGAGGGTGAACTGAGATTACTCGCCCTGTATTTTGGCGAGCATGTTATTTTACCATCAGTTTCACAGTTTGGATCTGGTCCTACATGCTTAAGCAGTAGACAGCCAGATTAACTACATGAGTAAAGCTACCCTTTGTACCTTTGAAGGATTAAGTCGATGAGTCTTTCACTGACATTCGTAAGACTCCTCAGGTGAGCAGGGGTTTGCAGGATTTGGCTTTAGTTTCCTGAATTTGTCACACATCAGTGAAGAGAACCACAGCACTTGTCAGGAGAATTCAGGGGGCAGCTGCCATACTTTAAACTACTTCTTACTCCTTTCTGGAAGTGGATGAAGTTGCAAGTTGATGGGCCATTTTAACGTCAAGGTACAAGGCTGGGCACTTCTGGAATATGGATTCCTTGCGTACAGTTCTACTAACTCGTTGAATTTTTCTAGGAGACCGAGGCAACATATTTTGATGACCCTGAAGATTCTCAGTGCTTAGATGATGACGTGGATACAGAAATTCCCTCTGAGGTATGCATCCTTGAGCTCAGCACTCCATGCCCTGAGTACACTGCAGCCCTAGGTTTAGCAACTACAATGTACGCTGTAGGTTGTGATAAAGAACGCTTCCCTTGGATTCTTCTAAGCCAAAGAAAGTACGCTTCCTTTGTTTGGGGCCTCCACAGAGAGGTTTGGAAGAGCGGTTCTGTCTCAGTTGAGTTTGCTTTGGACAGGGGTCTGTTTAAATACCAACACAAGAATTAGCATCAACAACCTACTTTTGGCAGCCTGAGGATGGTCAGGCATTGAGCGGACCAAGGAGAGTAAACACCCTGCTTGTCCCAGAGTTGCTCCTTCAGGGCTGGGCAGCGTGGGAGAATTTGCAGCTGCCTCTGCTGCTCTTTGTCTAAAAAATTAAAGGCTTTATTCTTCACCTAAAAGTCCCCTTGCTGGCAGTATAAAATAGATGAGTGTGAACTGTATTTATCTGTGATTAGAGGCCCCTTTATGCTGCTTGAACCCCATGGAATGAGGATCAGGCCCTCATTTTCCAGTGCCTTCTACTCAACGCTGAATTAATTTAATTATTTAAAAAACCCCCACCTAAGTAAAAAAGCGTGGATATGTCTGCACACTTTCTTAGAGCCAGTTCTGAACTGCAGTTTGAGAGGAACTCTGGGATTTAATCATTGATGGTGATTTGGAAATGTCAGCCGGGCTCCAAGCCAACTCTTAAACTGCTGGATGCCTCCTCCAGAATGGTGAGAGCATCCAGTTCTCACCCCTCTCTGGCGGAGGTACTTGTATGGACCTTGTCACTACAGTATCTGAGCTCCTGACAAATAACATTTGCCTTAACAGCAGTCTTGTGGGGAGGCAGTGCTGTTCCTCCATCTTGCAAAAGGGGAACTGAGGCAGAAAGATTAAGGCCCAGATCCACCTAAGTATTTGGGGGCCTTTGTGGATCTAGGCCTTGAAGTGACCCATCCAAGGCCACACAGGTTGCTTGCGACAAAGCGGAGCTTCAGCCTGTGTTTCCCACAGCTCAGGCTGGCACTTAACTACCAGACTGTCCTTCCCTCCCGCTAACTCCCTCTGTTTCTGAACAATCGTCTTTGACTTTTCAGAGAGATGTTGTTGCAGTACATCTTGAGGAACATCAGATTTGTGTTCTTTCATCTGTGTTCCCTGCCCTCACCTCCACCAACCCTTTCGGCTTCCTTTTGGTGTATGTCAGAAGAAATAACGTTATGCTGCTCCTTGGAGCTGGGATAGCCAAAACTCTTTGAGTGTTGTTTGCAGACTATGCTGGCTTGACAAATTAGATTGTCCCTGGCATTGGACAACTGAATTATATAACTTTAAACTTGGGCAGCTATTGTCCTTGGCATCTCAGGGTAATCAAGTAAGCCACTATCAATTGTGTAGATCCAACAGATGCTAAATGATTACTGATTCTAAGAAATACACTCCTAACCGATGCAAAGAGGGTGTCCACCTTGAATTTAGGTTGGGACGTTTAAAATTGAGCAAACTGCACAGAATAAGAACATTACGTTCCTCTAATGATAACAAAGGTTGAGAGGGAGGAAAGAGTTAAACACCTGAGAAAGCCGGAGTGCAGAGGGGGTATGGGTCAAGTGGAGTATCTGAAGCTTTCCATATTAACCACTGATCAAGCTACATGCCATGCATCTGCTGGCCTCGACTTGGGGATACCAGGCCACTTTGGATGGAGGCCCCTTGCTGCTTCCCCGTGTAGAGGGAGTTAGCCACATGCAAGAATGCCCTAACATGCCACTGTTTTTGTCTGCCCCCGTCATTTCTCAGGAGTGTTGGCAGTGCAGCAAGTGCAAGAAGTTTAACTCTCCAGTCAAACGGTACTGTTACCGCTGCTGGGCCTTAAGGAAGAACTGGTACTCGGATTGCCCCAAACTCGTTCACTCTTTATCGATGTCCAGTATTGATGCTATGCAAGATAAAAATGATGACAAGGGGATTGATGTTCCAGACTGCAGGAGAACTGTTTCTGCTCCAGCTGGCCAAGCCAAACAGCCATTTTTGGTAGAAGGCAAGTCTCACATGGATCCCTGCAGTTCCATCAAGTCCATGGATTTAGTGGAGGATTGCAGCAGCCAGGAGACATTGGTGAATTTTGGCAAGCATGAAGAGAAGGAAAAAGAATCTTTTGACAATATCAAACAACTGTTGGATCCCTGCCTCGTATGCCAGAAGAGACCACGGAATGGGAATATTGTCCATGGCAAGTCTGCTCACCTAGTGGCCTGTTTCAGATGTGCAAAAATGCTGAGAAAGGGAAGATCACCTTGTCCAGTTTGCAAGAAAGAGATCCATGGGGTGATCAAAGTCTTTATGGCATAACCGTGCTGGCTGCTTACAGACAAAAAAAGTAAAAAACCGATGCTTTACTTTCAGCTCCAGACACCCCTGCACTGAGTGCAGTGCATGCCCAGAAGAGGCATCACATTAGATTTGTATAGATTTAATATATATCTGTATAGATCAGGCCCTTCAGCGGGGCTTTTTGGTGTTTTTGTCTAACAACTGATTGAATGTGCGTCAGATAAAAGCACCAAAAAGCCCTGCAGAAGTGCCTGATCTGTACAGACTCTAGAGAGCCTGGTCAAATTGATGTACTGCCTCTTCTGGTAAAGTATTTCGTTCCTGCCCCCAACCCCCCTGTTTTTCATCACCTGCTGTAATAATAAGGTGCTGCAAGGACATGTGTACTAGTTGAAGGGTTACTGAAAAAAGACTTCATTCTGGGCTTTGTGGGGATGGAAGTCAAGCTAACTTTGCAACTCATCTGGGAAATGCCAAAGAGGTGGCATCCAGACATTTGCCAAATGGAACTGAATGATCCCCTAAATAGAATGAAATAATATTCTGTTGCTAGTGTTGGTTTAAAGTCCAGAGGCCTGTCAGTAGCATGTGCTCTGGGCTTCCAAGTTTCTAAGCCCTTTACTTCACTTTCAGAGCTTTGGAAATGAGGATGGTCACAAGGTTCCTCAGGTTTTTTGAACTGTGGTCCTTGCAGAAACCACTGCAGTTCTGTGAAAAGCAGAATCTTGCTCGGTGATAAGGAAAGCCTCATGCAGTGCAGAGCTGTGTATGGATGGGCAGTTTCTGTAAGAATCAGTTCTTAAGAGCATGGAGGAGTGAGGTATCCTGCCTTTTCTAACGCTGTAGTATTTTGGTAAAGATTAGCTTGAGTTTCCCCCTTCTCTTCCTTCCCCCAGTTCCCAGTAAGGCAAACGAAAGAACATCCCAAATCCACTTTTGAATCAAAAAATATGCCTAAGATGCTTCAAAAGTAGTGTATACCATATCTTTACCAATTCATATTGAGCCCTCTTCAATTGTAATACCAGGATCAGGAGTCTGACTTAGTTTCTGTCCCTTGCCATAGCTTTGCCCAAGTCAGTTAGTGCAGCCGGACACCCATCTGGACTTGGCTTTATGACTAAGTGAGGCGGGTGCTTACAGCGGCCGTTGTTTGCATCTGAACATTTTGATGATCGTAACTGGTCGTTTGTGCTTAAATCATTACAGCTACATACCTGTCTTGTTGGCCCCGGCCCCGGCCCCTCATTTCAGTCTATTTAGAGTGCCACAGACAGTTGTTAAGGACTCGAACATGGAATTTGAAAAAACAAAGCTTTGCGAGTGCGCTTCCCTCTCAGAGAGCATTGCAGCCGGTCTCCCATGAAAGCTGCTCTAGCCTTGCCCTTGTGATGAAAGCTGTGGAGGAATCTGGGAAGGAAAGACTATCCCTGGGGGTTCTAGCCTCTGGTGGCACTGCAGTACTGTCGTGCAGCTTCGTTAGATCCACCTTCCTGCCAGAGCCAGCCACGTCTCATCACAGCTGGCCCGAGAACCCCAGAGGGTCCGAATAGCTTTCATGGAGCAGCTGGCATGACGGTGGGCAACCTTGTTCAGATTCTCTTCTGGCTTCTGCAGCATGGACCACGCACCGCACACCTAGTGCGAGGGAAGAGGCTGTGCTGGAGAAGCAGCTGATCTCGCCAGCGAGGACCCACAGCTGAAAAATACCTTCCGTGTTATGCTGGCCTGAGCGTGATCTAGCTACTTGCTAAACTGTAAAGGCAGGTAAATGGCCCCTTCCAACCTGCAGCCAACTTCTCCTTTGGTAAACAAGAGTCATTAACACTGCTGAGTGCTTAGGGGGAATCTGTTTCCCTGCCACCTCCTCCTTCCTGTAAAGCCATTAAAAACTGCCCACAGGCTTTATTTTCACTTCCCATTGATGCACCTGAAATTGGGAAGCAACTTGCACTTTATTCTCTTCAACCTTTCAATCCAAGTGTGAGAGTATGATGTAGGTGCTATTTTGCCTAGTCTGTCGCTTGTGTAGTAGTGCTCCCAACCTCCTGCCTGGGCATTGAGAAGGATGGTTGTAATAACTGCTTTTCTTCCTCTACTGCCTTTTTTTTATGTACAAAAGTATTCCCAGTGGATTGGGCCCATGCAGCGGGTAGCCAGTTGTGGGTGCATGGAACCTGTCTACCAGTCATCATCTCAAAGGTTTCACCACCCTCTTCGGAGCCGTCACTACTTATCATTGCAGCTCATGCCCTTTGTGCAGCTACCAAGGACACACACTTTAACTGAACCTGGATTTGATTATGTAAAGCCTCCCACACCCAGTCCTATTCACCACCAGCCGTAGCAACAACAGCTTCATTGAACTTAATTTCTCTGCCGGGACACCAGATTACATGGACTCAGAGCTGTCACTGCCAAGAGTATTTTTTTTATTTTCCACATGTGTTGATATATTTACTGTGTTGGTTTTTACTTGCTCTGTGTCAGCATTTGTTTGCAAAGTTCTAGAGTTCTACTTGAGACACTGTTTTAAAATGTCATTTTTCTATGTGGAGGATACATGCGAGGTGGTGCTTGGCCTTTATTCTGTTGAAGTCGGATATGTCCTTGAGGCTTGGTTCTTCTTCTTTGTTGTAGTTTTGGTAAAATGAAGATGATGCACCTTAGCTCCTTATCTACAGAAGCAGAACAGGGTCAGCTCCTGGCAGCACAAGAGGGGAACTCTTGTCACAGTCCCTTTGAACAGTTGCGCGCTTGGTGAGGTGATCTTGGGCAGGAGCCTACAAGTGCTCGTCTTGATACTGTGAATTGCTTCTAAAACCTCTGTTAAGACTTCTGTTTGAATAGGGTAGGTGCTGGTGTGTCCAGCGCGCAGTTCTTACAAACCAGAAAACAAAAAGGCAACAAAAAGGAAAAAAAAAAGGCACTGGGCTGTGGCCATAACTTTTGCATACCAGTGACTAAAATACTGTTAACAAGAGTTCTGAGTCAGGTGGGACTGGAATATCCTGACTGAAACCCTGTTAAGATCTGTTCACCCATAAGTTGCTGTATTTGCCTCTTTTCTGTTTTTATGAGTTTCTTGGTGCAAAGCTCCCTTGCTCACAGAAAAAACAAGTTGTTAGTGTAATATTAAGTGATAAAATATGTCTTCAGAAAAGCTTTTGGGGTTGCTTGTTGGCTTTCTGCCCTCTCCATGACTAAGGCAGGTGCTGATATGGCTATTTCTGCTGGGAGTAAGATTTATTTTATTGAAATCATTATACCAGCACCTTTAGACTAGAAATGCTACTGCTGGGGGCACGTTAACTATACTAGTCAAGTAAAAGCTAAGTAGCATGAGTCCTACATAGACTACATGTACAAGTTGCGCAGATGCTCAACATTTCTGAAAAAATGAAGCCACTGGTGTAGCTGTCTCCCTTTGGGAACACAGGGAAAAAAGAAATGTTGCCCAGCATCATATGGGATCCTGTGTTGGACCTGTGCATTGGAGGTTCGAGTTAGACTGCCAAGGCATGCTACCTTTGCTGTGACAGCCTATAAGAAAACTATGTCCAAGTTACTGAACATGCCTCTTTTTCTCTTTGGTTATCTTATTATGACGTGCAATATGAGAGCAAAGATGCTGTGCAAACATTTAAATGGCTGTTTCTGCTCCCTGTGTTGTTACTACTAAAAAAGTTTGTAGCTATCCTCAGGTTTTCTTCACCAAAGTTGTTGTGTGCTGTTGTGGAACATGCTAGGAGGATCGGTGCTGACACGTAGTTTATATGTAATGTATGTGCTAACCCCCCCCAGCCAAAGTGCTTTGCATTCAAAGCCCACATCTTGACTGATAACTTAAATGCATTATTGTAGCCACCAGCATTCAAAGCCCACATCCTGACTGAGACTTAAATGCATTATTGTAGCTCTTCAGTGCAGCTTTAGTCAAATAAATGCTTCCCCACAGTGGCTTGTGCATTACAGAGCCAGGTCTGTGTATGTATCAGAGTGCGTTCCTGATACTGGGGCAGCCAGAAGTATAGAAGCCTTCCTTGAGTGCCTCCCCTCTGTCCTTCCCCATGGTGCTGATGCTTCTTTGCTAAGCTAGCACTACCACTTGAACCATTTTGCTAGGCGCATTAATCTCTTCCCTCCTGTGTCCCACAGGTCAGCATCCCTCCCAAGCTAGACTTCATTGCCACCCATTCAAGGTGAAGGAGCTTTAAAAATTGTCCCTCAGAGCCTGGCTCTATCC
This sequence comes from Crocodylus porosus, assembly GCF_001723895.1. Taxonomy (NCBI): domain Eukaryota; kingdom Metazoa; phylum Chordata; order Crocodylia; family Crocodylidae; genus Crocodylus; species Crocodylus porosus. The sequence goes on along the minus strand of NW_017728935.1, from coordinate 1,744,325 downwards.
CAGTTGTTGGAAACACTCCAGAAAGCTTCTTTTCCTATGTGGGGACAGGGCAGGATATCTTTTCTCCAGCAGAATGCCCTGTCCCTTCTGCCCCAGGCTGCACTCAGTGCTCACCATGCTGTGGCATAGTTCTGGGGTGGTAAAAAAAAGAGGCGCAGTTTAGCCATGATTTTTTTCCAAACTGGCTTTCTCACAGCCTCTGCCCACGATGTGGGTGGTGCCCACCACGGCAGAGCTCCCTCTGAAGGAAAGCAGATTGGACAGATCACAGTTTTGCTGTGGAGCTGAGCTGGGCCTGGCTTCTCCAGCCCTCCCCTGAAAAACACATCCCAGCAAAATGCAGTACCCTGCTTCCCACCTTGCAGCTGGCCTCTTCTGCTTCTGGCCTTTCCTGTCCCGTAGGGGACAAATCTCTGTGCCAGTTATTTGCATTAGACGTTTCACATAGGGGAAAGAAACATGACTAAAGACATGTCTTCAGAGGAAACCTGGGCTCTGTTTCATGGCCGTGGCCCTGGCTCACTGTTCTGAGCAAGCCACTTCGTTCCTTGTTATGGTTTTGTAAAGGAGGGGTTGCAGTCCTGCCCTAACTCTCAGGCATGCTCAGTGGCTACATTCGTGTCTGAAGAGCACCAGGATCCTAGAGAGGAAGATACTCAGCAGCTTCTGTCAAGCAGCTCCCTGGAGTAAGGGGAAAAGATGTAGTGAATTAGTTGCAGCCAGATCTCGGGGCGGAAAGGACCTGCCTATGCTGATGATATTTTCAGGAGCCTTGGAAGTACTGGGACAATTGCTTCTCTGTCCTGGAGAATTCTGTGGTGCGCATCCATGCCATTTAATAGCAGAAGCTGGACTTTACCTCTTTTGAAAGTGAAAGGCAGCAGAACCCAACACCAGGACATTGTGATTTCTTGGTTGTCCTGCGAAAAAGCCCAGTGCCAGTCTATGGGTTACACTTCTAGTGAAACTTGGCAACATCCTGCGTTCTGTTCAGCACCAGTAAGTGCTATGGCTGCAGCCTTAAATCTCTTCAGACACTTTTCCCTGCCCCTGTGCTATTATTGTAAGCCAAATCTCTCTGTATTTGCACTGAAATCAACTCAGTTACGTATGTGATATGGGACTGTCAGCTCTGCACAGGGTCTGAATAGAGCTTTTATCGCCAGCAAGGCATCTTCCTCCTTTCTTTGTCTTCCCTTGTCCTGTAGTTGGGGTTGGCAACCTGTGGAGCCCATCGGATCCGGCTGGTGAAGCAGTGGCCAGGTCCCGGTGCCGGCACACCTCGGACCTGGGCTGGGTCATTTCTCTCAGAAAAAGCTGACAGCCATTGCCCTGTGGGGATGATTGCACAGTGGTTGCAAAGGGGCAATTGCAGCATGCATACGTGTACCCAAGCTACTTTTCCTCGAGCTGCCGTGGGTAACAGCAGGGAGGACCTAGTGGCGCAGCAGTCAGCTGCCTCAGTACTTGTGAAGCTAGGTCAGGCCCCACCCTGCTGCATTCTCATTGTTCCTATAACCCAAGCCAGATCTGTGCAAGCTGTCGTGAGCCTGGACTGTAGTCCCAGTTCTGACTGCAGTCTGGACACATCCTCAGACTAGCTTATTTGCTTGTGATTGTAGGAGACAGCTCTAGTATAATCCAATTGCTTCTGAGATCTTGATCTAGAAGTTGCCAAGACTTGGTACTGCCATGTGCAATACAGAGTATTGCTTAAAAACTGAGACCATTATGACTGCTAGTGCAGATTGTGACGGCCAGGAGGTCCAGCTCATATCTCAGTTCCCCTTCTCCAGCGTACGCACTGTTGTTCATTCGAGGGTATAGATTGTAGTCGTGCTTCCTCAGCCTGACTATTTGTACCTGAAAGTTTGCAAATTAGAATTTTTACAGTTATTTGAGTTGGTTTAATAAAAGATGCCAGATTTACCTAAACAACCATGCTACTGATTCTGATTTCTGCTCAGCATGTGGGTCAGGGATGGGACCTGAGTGGCACTTTGAGACTAAGGAGGGAGTGGGAGAGGGCATGGTTGGAACTGGGTTATTAGTATTGTCTCTACCCTTTGCCGGTGGGTGGGTGCCTCTCCGGGGAACGTTGCAGGGTGGGTTCTGCTGCTGAGCTGCTCGCTAGAGGGCACTAGCAACTCACACTCAAGCTTGTGGAAAGCCCAGTGTCCAACTTCATGGCATGGCTGCCTCACGGACTTTAGGGGATGTACTTGGGAATCAGTCTACTGCTGCCAGAGTCTGACCGGAGGGGCATGCCGCGTGCTTGATTAAAGCCATGCTGGTTAACCCAGCAGTAGCACACACCGAGCTTTTCACTGCACCGCATCGCTGGTGGTAGCACAATCCCTGTTGTGCTTTCTGGACATTCAAGCAAGGGCAGGCCCCTGTTGTGATGTGCTTACAGTCCAAGGGCAGCCGGGTCAGGAATGGGAAATCGAGAGCAGCTTCACAAAATAGCAGGGTGCAGGCAGTGGGTTGTGAGCTATACATGCATCATAAAAAGCTCAGAGTGATTGTCACCTGGGGTACTACTTCATGACAAACAACACTTTTTTTTTCTCTATAGAAAACAAGCTGCCAGCATTTGAGGAATAGGAAACCTGGAGGGGGAATTGCTTCTCCATGGTGCAAAGACAGAATCTTGTCCTTGCAGAGCATGTGACGAAGCCTCCTGCTTAGGGGGGTTGTGCTGTACCTCTCCAGTTTTCTTATTCTGTAGGATGCAAATCTGTCCTGCCTTCTCCCTGCTAGAAGGCCACTCCATGGTGTTGGAATGCGAGTTCAGATGCAGTGCTGCCATTTATCCCTCACCCATTGCCAGAAGAACATCTTGTTTATGGTGATGGCTTCCTGATGAACACCTGTTGGTTAGCATCTGGGCTACAACCACCAGCCATTTCAGCGCTGCCCCTAGACAGCTTTCAAAGACTGGTAATTAAGCTCATTGCTGGTCTCGGCCAAATTCAAGCTGGTGATTTATATAGGAGAGCTGCTGGATCCATTTCCATGATCTCTCTAATGAGGCTCTTTCTGCAACCTGCCAAAAAAATGTGTAACAGCCACACTTGCAGCAGAGAGAAGGCGGGCAAAATCCACACCTCCTCCACAGAGATCTTTCCCACCCACGTCAGGTCCAAGGTCAGGGGGATGAGTCTCCAAGGGCCCCGCACGCACATCTAGTCTGGAGAAGTGGTCGTGTTACGTACAGGCAAGGTGGTTCTGCCCATTTCAACGCCCCATGTCCTGGGCACACTAGATAACCTCCTCTCCTTTTTGGGTGTGCGGAACAGCCCTGAATATGGAGGATTCTGCAAGAGGGATGGTAGCTGTGTGCAATGAGCCCAGAAAACGGTGGTTGACCATCCTTAAGGAGAAACTCTCTTTCCCCATGTACTACTTATTGCTTCAACACCCCTTTGTCCCTGCAAATCACAGGAGAAAGCTCCTAAACATGTCCCTACTGCAGAATTGTGTTCCCTGTATCAGGCACGTCCCTTCCCTGTGGCCCCTCCACAGCGGAGCCCAGCCATCTCAACCTCTTTTAAGCAAAGCCCAACTATTCCTTAGCCGTCCTCTTTGCTGCATCCCATTTCCTGGCAAGGAGCTGTGCCATAGTGCTGCTTTTCCCGTTCTTGTGTCTACAGCTGTCCAGATGTTTGGTGCAGGCTGGCCAGAGGCAGGGAGACCCTTCCAGAGCACTTGCATCAGTCTTGTTCCCTGGCAGCTTTGCACTGCAGGTAAGATTCCCTTCCCTTCCCTACTTGCCCCTGGTTGAATAGCAGCCATCTGTCTCCGGAGAGCCCCGCAGACTAGATGACTTCTCTTCATTTCGAATTAAGGAGGATATTTATTAAAGCAAGCTGGAGCCCCTCACCTTTGCATCCGACTTCTCAAGGGGGAGCTCGTCAAAGAGACGGCCAATTCCTCATAACGCTCACTTGCATTAGGGATGGGGAACAGCTCACATCTGATGCCTTCCGGCTGCAGCCGGGGCTCTGTCCCCTTGGGAAAAAGCGGTTATTTTGCATCTTAGCAAAAGAGCGGGCAGTTTCTCTCACGGAGAGGCAGGCCTGCTTCCTGCATGGTCCATCTTATGGCACAGGTCAAACATTTACCCTTGCATAATCTGAACCCTTGTATAAACGTTGTATAACCCTTGCATAATCTGAACCCTCGTATAAGGGTTCAGATTATGCAAGGGTTATACAACGCTTGTATAAGATGAACCCTTGCATAATTGGCTTCAGACTGGAGTGAAAAAAAAAAGCAGTAGACACAAAGCCATGAACAGCAGTGACTTTGCCCAAGCCAGTGGAGAATTATCCTGAAAGAATCAATGGTAAAACTGCACTGGTTTCAAATTACACCAGTTTAGGTTATGTCTGTCCACATCCAACTCAGGCTAGCCTGGCTAAAGGCGACCAGGCTACTGCTTGTTCCCCTGCTGCCTAGCTGTGAGGCACAGTAATCACTGCCCATCAGGTGAACTACTTCAGGGTAGTCCTGTTCACATTGCAAGTTGCATCGGGACATATTGCTTGTATGCCCTGGGCCTGCACGTGCCATTGCTAGCACAGTGAAGTGCTGGTTACACTGGGGCCTCTAGGTTAATGCATATAACTAAGCAAAGCAATAAAGATCACTTAAAAGCAATGGGCTAAAGCTGGCTTTTAGGTGCCCTGGTGAGAAGCCAGTTGTGCTAGTAAGTCAGGGGACTTTTGCTTCTGATCCACACCGGCTGAACTGAGAGCAGAGCCCAGGCTACTCACTGTAGTGGGGCAGCGCTGGAAGGGGCTGTGCTTGTGTGAACAAATGCATTGCCACCTGCTCCACAAACCAAGGAGGCCGCTGAAAGCTGATCTTGGACTTCTTTCATGGCACTTGCCCCAAGACCCAGGGAAGGCCTGGCGTAACGCCACCAGGTCACACCTCTCTCAGCCCTGTCTTCCAGGTCCTGAGACAAGGGGCGAAATTTCCGTAAGGGCCTTTCCTGTCTTCTGCCCTTCAACACCGGTCCTGAGAACAATGCAGCGCAGGTGGGAAGGAAACTGCCTTCCAGGCGACTGGCGCCTTGGCAGAGCTGCCTATGGTAGGTGTGCCAGCAGGAAGGGCTCTGGTGGGCTGGCTCAGCCCATGCTGCAATGGCTGTCATCAGTACTGCAATCTTTGCCAGACAGCAGAGGCCTGAAAGGATAGAAAGGCCTGTGCAGTACCTTCCCCCCAGGGCAGAGAGCCGCCTGCTCTGCTCTGCTTTGCGAGCAGAATGTGAATGGAGATACAGCATTAGCCCCAAATGCCAATTTGGTCTCCAATACACCCTGCCTCTGCCGTTTGGAGACCCAGACTCAAGGGTAGGAACCCCAGCATTTTGCCTGGCTGCCCCATGGGAGCGCTGGGGGCTGCTGCAGGTCACCCCACCTCTGTGCTGTGCTGTGCTGTGCTGTGCATCTCACTGTGACCCGGGGAGTGCATGCACTGGCAAAGCTTGCCAGGCACTGGGGTGGCTGAAGAGTTGCTGTACAGCGCTTTGGGCACAGGCAGCGTTTTATAAACACCAGGGATTTCTTTGTCACGCTTTTAGCTTCCTTCATTGCTTAGAGTCTCAGAACAGCAGAGACTCCCAGTGCCTAAAGAAGGGTGATAGTGCCCGAAAGCTTGCTAAGAACCTTTTTTCCAGTTATTTAGTTGGTCTAATAAAAGATATCACATCTACCCAAAGAACCTTGTCTGCCTGTATCCTTAAACCAGAGGTGGGTGATTATTTTGGGCAGAGAGCCGCTTACTGAGTTTTGGCAAGCCATTGAGGGCCGCATGACAGTCAGTCCAGGGCAGATAAATGTTAATTTTCTAAATTTTTTAGGAGCCCCGCGGGCCGGATAGAATGGCCTGGCGCGCCGCATTTGGCCCCCGGGCCGCACTTTGCCCATCCTGCCTTAGACCAACGTGGCTACAAGCAAAAACCCAGGGATTTCTTTGGAAATTCAGTTTTTATTTAAATCAACAAAGAATCACAGACAGGATCATAGAGATGTCGGGCTGGAAGAGACCTCACAAGGTCATCTGATCCAGCCCCCTGGCTCAAGGCAGGATCAGCCCTGACTAAACCATCCCACAATAATGCTACAAACCACACGAGTCACTTATTGTGACCCTCTGATTATTGCTTTCAGAGCAAAAAACATCATCTGTTCAGACACGGCCACTCCATTACGTGCACAGGTTATTCATTTAGGACAAATGCTTGTTTGCACCAAGGCACGGTACCCTTAACTCTGACCCCAAACACAAAACGTTATTTGTCACGCACACTGTCAGATATGAACGCGCCATGTGCAAACCTTCCGAAAAAGAAACCTAACCATGATATCCCAACGCACAAAGACCTCATCGATCAGCCGCAAAGGCAAGTCCACATCCATAATTTTGCCATCAATCAGCAGCATTTATGAACTGAATAGGGCGTGTGTTCATTATGTGGGTCGTGCAGGATTTGTGTGCTTAATTATTCGATTTGGTGTAAAGGCTGGAATCGGTAACTGTTGTTGTCACTTAGCAACCCTAACCGGGTTTGACGGATGACGTCTGAAAGGGCCGTCTTTGGCCCGGATTCAGCCTGTGCTTGCCTCCCAAACGCTGCGGTGGAAGTTTACTACCGGCTTCAACGCTCTGCTGAATTCGGACCTCGGTCTTTTTGGAGACATTTCCACCTGCCTGCTGTCTGACTTCTCAGCCCTGGCTGGATGCAGGTTAGGATCTCTGTAACCAAGGCTCCCATGTTATGCTCTTGTGTTTGGTGTTGATAATATCAATGGGGGAAGGGATGAGCGAGGATTGAATCCAGCGCCTGTGCAATGAGCTGAAAAATTGCCTTCAAATGCTAATATTTCACAGGTGGAAGATTTCCTTCCATGGCTGAAGAACGGTAGTGACGTTCAGATTAATGCTTTCCCTGGCAGTGGAGCATAACCACATTGCAACATATGCGTCTGGCATGCCCGAATCTGGATGCCTTCCCCTCCAGCCCCCCGGATGTGTGGTGTGCGCTGGAAGCTGGTTGCTTCTGGTTTTAAACATGGCTAGCCATTTCCAATGGGTGATGTCTATTCAGCTGGCCTGGGTAAGACAGGGCAAATGTGGCCACCTGCCTTTGGCTTTCAGCTTTGAGCTCACGGGATCCCAGTGGGTTACTAAAGAGTCACTCGGTTTGGCCTGGAAGGGCTAAATCCAAATCCCAAGGAAATAGCAGCCTGGCCACCTGCGCCTGGGCCACAGGTGACCTGGACCCTGTTCCCGGCTCTGCTACGTGCCCCCCTGTGCGACCTCCAGGCAGGATGCGCACAAAGCCTGAGAAGCCCAACGGGTTGAGCTCATCGGGGTTAGCTGATGGGGGGAAATCTGGGGTGACCCCTCTCTGGGCCTCAGTGCCCCCCTCTGTAAAATGGGGCAATACTCCCTTCTCTCCCTCTCCCCTTTGTCAGCAGTGCCTTGACTAGCTGCTCTTCCAGGCAGAGACTTTCCTCTTGGGTGTGCTCACATCACCTCATGCAGCCTGATTGCCAGCAGAGCTATTGGGAGCTCCTGCTGCAATGAATACCCCCGCTGTGCTCCTGGACCCAAATCATCTCCTGGGCACCCCTGTGCTGAGGCATCTGGTCCCGCCAGCCATGCCTAGCAGCTCTCTGATGGTTTGCACAAATAGTGGGTACAGGGCAGAGGGCAGCAGGGCCTCCCTTGATGGCACACTCCTGTGTGTTTGCCCGTTCCCGTGGACCGCGGTGCGATGAATGCCAGCCTCCCCTCTCCCCTTGCATTCCTCCAGCTTCCAGCCTCAGCCAAGACCCCTTCTTGAGCTGAACCCACAGCCGGGCACTGAACCAGCTGGGCCACTCGTACGGTGAGGGGTCTGCGGGCAAAGCCCGACGAGGAGAGATCGAGGGCCCTGGATCTCTTCAGCCACCGCAGGAGAAGGCTGCGAGGGGATCTTGTGGCCGCCTCCAAATTCATCGGGGGGGACAGGGGGGCTGCAAGGAATAGGAGATGCTCTGCTTACCAGGGCACCCCTTGGAGTAACTAGGAGCAATGGCCACAAAGTGACGGAGAGCAGAGTTAGAGGTTAGACATCAGGAAAAACTTCTGTACGATACTGAAACTGGTAGTGGATGGGTTCTTCTCGACCTGGAAGGACGCGGGCAGTGGGGTCCCGCAGGGCTCGGTCCTCGGGCCCGC
>NW_017728935.1:1734425-1735467 GCF_001723895.1 Crocodylus porosus | reverse complement strand
CTCTTTCCTGCCAAGGCAGGGGGTCGGACTAGATGATCTACCTAGGTCCCTTCCGACTCTAGCTACTATGAAACTATGAAACTATGGTAAGGGGGGCCAAAATCTGGAATGGGCTCCCAAGGGAGGTGGTGCTGTCCCTTACCGTGGGGGTCTTTAAGAGGAGGCTGGACAAGCACCTAGCAGGGGTCGTCTGACCCCAGCGCTCTTTCCTGCCCAGGGAGGGGGGTCAGACTACATGATTTGCTCAGGTCCCTTCCGACCCAAACATCTATGAATGTGTAGGTAATATTTGCATGCAGGCTCACAGGTAGCAAGGAGGGCTCCCCTCCGGAGCCCAAACTAAAAAGGAGGATTTGGGTATTATACCTAATCTCAGTCAGCAGCAACGCCCTCAGTCTCTGTGGAGAAAGGATAGCAGAGCCGGGCATCCCGGGAAGAGACCTGTGTGACGGCTCGGGGCACAAGCGCGGAGCAGGCTGCCACCGCAGGGACAGGCTAATTGGAGACCGCGGGTGGAACGTGCTTTCCTCTCCATCACAACTTTCCCCGGCGCGCTGACCTTTCCTAATCATCTGGTGAGTGATTTTCACTGTAGCCAGCGATACCGCCTCAATCCCATAGCAGAATGAGATGGGGGGAGCTGCAAAGGGCTGGGAGGAGAGCTGTTGGATCCCAGGGGCCCCAGGTACACTGGACAGGCAGACAATAAGACACGGGCACCGGCCTGAAGAGCTAGCAGGGGGTGCCACTGAGGCAGGTGTTATATTTGCACACCCGCTGCCTTGGCGGCACCCCCCACTCAGTTGTGCCCCTGCAGTCCAGTCAGACGAGACACAAGCAGGATGGTGAAAAGGGGAGACCAGGCCCAGCAAGGCGGGGGGCTGGTCTGAAGCCACATGCAGACATGCGGCCTCGCCTCCGCCTTAAACACCAGGCAGTCAGCTCCATGGGCCCCCAGACTGAGTAAATCAAGGATCTCCCGACGCCACAGGACTGCGTGAGTGTGAGAAGGGGCGGGTGTGCGAGGGACCAGAACCCGCAG
>NW_017728935.1:1716222-1734325 GCF_001723895.1 Crocodylus porosus | reverse complement strand
ATGCCCCTGCAGTCCAGTCAGACGAGACACAAGCAGGATGGTGAAAAGGGGAGACCAGGCCCAGCAAGGCGGGGGGCTGGTCTGAAGCCGCATGCGGACATGCGGTCTCGCCTCCGCCTTAAACACCAGGCAGTCAGCTCCATGGGCCCCCAGACTGAGTAAATCAAGGATCTCCCGAGGCCACAGGACTGCGTGAGTGTGAGAAGGGGCGGGTGTGCGAGGGACCAGAACCCGCAGGTGGGAGCGTGCGCCCTAGTGCAAGGCTCTGGGATCCACGCATATGCACTGGTGTGGGCAATAGACTGCTATCGGCATGCAGGAGCCGGGGGTGGGGGCAGGTGAGCTGCGCCCCCAGTCACTCCTCAAGCCCCCAGTGCTCCAGCATCTCAAAACGGAGCAGTCGTTGGGGCCGATCCAACGCTGCTTCTGCCCCAGGGTGGAGGCAGCCACCTCCAGCAAGGCTCATCGGAGGGGGATGCGCGCCCCAGCCAGGGCGCGGCAGGTTTGCCCTGCCTTAGAAAGCATCGGAGCTGGATGCATTACGGTCCTCCAGGTTTCCCGTGAACCCGGGCTGATGCCTTTTGCTTGGCGGCGGCTTTCCTGGCCGCGTTCCTCCTGCCATTTCTTTGGCTGTCCTGCCGAGAGCCGCACCCCACCGCACGTCACTGATGTGCCACCGGCTCCAGTGTGGAGGCGGGGTGGTACATCCAGTCACCCGCCGAGACTGGGGCCTCTGGGGCCTGGCATTGTCCGGTGAGAGACGCCTGCCCCCGGGAGCTTCGAGAGACCAGGCTGGGACCCCAGAGACCTGGAGCTTGTTCTGGCCTCTACCACGCGTTCCCGCTGAGAGCTCAGGCAAACCCCGTCGCTTCTAGTTGGGGCTGGTCCTGCTTGGAGCAGAGGGCTGGACTAGATGTGACCTGAGGTCCCTTCCCACCTGGTTTTTCTTTCTCCCCACCTGCAGAAGGGGGACAATGACCCTTTGTGTGCCTGGTGGGTTGGGACTGCCTCACTTGGTGCATGTGCAATGGCTGGTGCCAGGGCCCCTGCTCCCCGCTGGCCCTTTGGGCGGTGCGGTGCACGCGCCCATTGGCAGGGGGAAACAGAATTGCAGGCAGCCAGGTGCGACCCAAATAAGACCCCATCGTCCCCCCCACTCTGTTCCCTTTACCAGCATCTCCCCGGCTCTAAATCTCTTTGCAAGCTGGGGCCAGGAGAGCGGCAGATCAGAGCACGCGTCCATTGGTTCAGCGTGAGCTCCAAGCCCTTGCTGCTCGCAGAAGTCCAGCCCCTTGCCACCACTCCTGCCCCATCCTCTCTTCAAACGCTTCCCCTGCGCACAGCTGCACAGACACCTGCAATCGATTGCCTGAGAGAAAGCCGCTTCCTCCTGCCTCGGCCGCTGGCGGGATGTTGCATTTATCTGGGATGTTGCATTTATCTCCTTGGTGACTTTATCAGGATGTTGTGTCCTATCGGTGCCATTTTCTCCACCTTCCACCCCCTCTCCGCAGCGTAATCACTGCCTCCGGATTAAATATTTACAAAATTTTGTTTCTGCTCCCGCTTCTCCTGATCTCTTCCTCTTTTAATTAAAGATTTACGAGGCGGGCAATGGCACTTCTGGGGGAGGGGGAACTTTCCAACCGGCCTTTCTCCTTCCTTCTTGAAGCGGTTTGTTATCAGTTTGGCAGAGCGCGCCGTAAATTAGGCCTAACACGCACACACCTCCGCAGCCTTGATGACGCCACGCAAGCCTGGGAACATCTGAATCACATGAGCCACCGAAGGCAGGGCTCTGCCAAGGCTGAGACCCCGGCCCCGGCATGAAGCAGGGCTCTTCAGGCTCGCGATCTCACGTCTGCGCCCGCTGCGGGCACGGCTCTGGGCTGCGTGTTTCTCCCCGGAGAGGGTTCAGTGGTCACAAGCGTCCTCCCAGTGCAGGCCTGCGTGCGAGGGAGGGGGTGCATGCGGGGGTCAGTGCTGGGATCGGGACCGCCGTGATGTGGCATGAACTGCAGCAGTCCTGGCTGGTGCGTGCTTCCTGCCTCCCGGGGGCAGAGGCCTGGCGACCAGGACAAGCCGTGATCTGCTCCAGAGCATGAGCTGCATGTCCTGTGTGCAGGGGCTGGAAGCCCCCGGGAGCTCCTGCCTCCTGGGATGCCTGGGAGCCAGGCGGGGGAAAGGGGAGGTGCGTGCAGCCCAGGACAGATGGCCTGGACAGTTGGGGGTTGCGTTGGGGGTGCTGGCTGGCCTCGCTTCCACCCCCCCGTTGGATTTGGGGCCCCAGCCAAGTCCCACTTAGGATGCCCGGATCCGTTGGGGCTCAGCCCCAGTTTGGATGCACAGCCACGGGCTTTGGGGTCGCCGCGGCTCGGCGCGGTCCCTGCCCTGGTCTCCGGCTCAGCCAGGAGGTGGTGCTGCTACCCTGAGCTTCCCCCAGACCTGACTCATTGCCGTGGCAACGAGGGACACTGCACCCAGCACCTCATCTGAATAATTACCGGAGGCTGCGAGGTGCCAGCCGGCGTAAACGAGGGGCACAGACCCCGCCACCTCCCCACACCTATTGCACAGCTGCAGGCACCACCCAGGTTGCCCCCCTTTATCTCCCAGCCCTCGGCTCCCTCTGTCCCTAAGCGGGGCAGGTCTGGCACCCCGCTGCTCCAAGGCAACACCCAGCAGCAAGGCCAAGGTGCAGCTGCAGCCTGAAAGCTTTGCACGTGCACTGCCTCCCCAGCACCCCCCATCCATGGTTTCTCGGGCCCGTGCAGCAACTCCGCAAGGGCGCCGGGAAGAGAAAGTCCATCTTGGACATGCCGGGGTCAACCGGCCGCTCCCAGCATGCGGGTCCCAGCTAACTGAGTCACGTCCAGGGAAGAAGAATGGGCTTAATGAAGAAACCAGGGGTTTTGGATTCCTACTGATGCTTCACTGAAAATATTTGGAGGGTGGTGGTGAGGGGTGGATATATTTCCCAGTCCGTTCTCTAGTCTGGGAGAGACCAGATCTTCACACAGGAGCGCAGACCCCAAGCTGGAGGCGGACATCCTCCTGCTTCCCCGCCGCAGCGTGTCTGGCCCGTACAATCCGTCTCTGAACACGCGCCGATGGGAAGCTCAAGCCAAGTGAGGGTCCACCGCAGCTTTCCGGAGGCCTTGGCGCTGTCCCTGCTGCTGTGAGCAAGTCTGGAGAAGCCGCCGCATCTCCTTCGCTCTGACGCTCTCGCAGACTCAGAGCCAGAAGCCCGGTTCAAGGGTTTGCTTGGCGCCCTGGCTTCGCCCCATCAGGGTCATTATCATTATCCCCTGGAATCCTTCTACTGCGCGGTAAAAGGGCGCATCAGTAATTTATGCGGGAGAGGGCTCGCGGGCTCCATCCTGCGCAGTGTTGCAGAGCTCCCGGTGTTATTACAGTTAATGCACTTCTCACTCCAGGACCGGTCCTTTAAAATCCCTCCTGTCCTACTGCAGAGAGTCCTCCTCCTCCTCCCAGGCGCAGGGTCATTTCATGATAAGCGATTTATCAGGGGAGGTTCGTTTTAAAGAGACAGCACCGCGCGTAGTTGCACGGCGCTGGCCTTGGGATGCTGAAACTGCTGGTCTCTCCATCCTTGGCTCCCTCGGGCCTGCCCGGTCAGGGTGTTAGCTGCGCGCAGGTTCCCAGGGTTGCAGGGAAAAGCTGGAACCCAAACATTTTCACCGCCTCTTTTTTTAATATCGGGAAGGATTCTTCTTTCACATTTGAGCTGTGAGCAATTGCTGCCCCTTCTCCTCAAATCCTACGTGTGCAGGGTTGCATCACATTGCGGTGTCCTTTGAAGGCTCTTTATTCAAACCAGAGCCAGACTCCTCTGGTCAGTCACAAGTGGCCCCCAAGCCAGGCTTCAATGCAGTGCTCGTTTCATCTGGGATCAAACCCCCCCCAGCCTACTGGGCCACTGGGGTCACTACCCGATTGTGCTGCTTCTCAGTGGGGCCAGGCAATCCGTTTGCCTTTATTAAATTATCACTCTTAATTTACATTATTATTAATGCTTGCTAATTAGTGCAAGAGAGCAAAGAGAAGACGTCGAACTGTTAGACACCCAGACTCCCTTGTCATTCATCAGCAGGACTTATTTTCCATTCCTATATAAATGTTTCTCATCACCAAGCACCCTTGGTCGAATTTCATTACTTCTTAGCCCCAAACCTCGGCCTGTCTGCCGTTCTGTTCCCACTTCTCCTCCCTTCCCCCCCGAAACATTTCCTTTTAAGTTTTGAGGTCATTGACTAGATCTCCATTATTAAATTCCCAGCTAACATTAAAGATTCATTAGTTCACTGAAGGTAACTAGCAAAAAGTTAATTATTCTTAATAGCCCAGGCTGCAGCCATGTGAAGCAACGATGCCATAAGCAAAAATTAGCCCCGCTACCTGCCTAATAAAATATTGATCCAGAAAATCTTTTTCTTTTCAAAAAAGTTTGCTAATTGTAAGTGTGGAGGTAAGGGAGAGGAGGAAGCCGGTGGTGTTGGAGGTGTGTGTTTTGGGTAAGTGTTCCCCACTGCAACGGAGAAGGGCTTTGCTTCTGAGCCCACGGGCCAAGCAGTCAACTGCACACGGAGGAGTAAAACCCAGGCCTATTCATGCCTGTACTGAAGCAGCACTTCGGGCCCCAGCTGAGTCCAGGGCCTGGGCTTATACCTAGAGTCACAGAAAATGGGGGGTGAAGGGACCTCAGGAGGTCACATCTAGTCCAACCCCCTGCTCCAAGCAGGACCAGCCCCAACTAGTCCCCATCGAGGGACTTGAGAGTCCCTGCCCCAAAGAGCTCCCATCCAGGCAAGCTACAGAGGCAGGACTGTGCTGCAGAGGACCTATGCGACTTGGCCAGGATCGGGTGGGGAGACTTTTGGCGGAGGGGAGACGTCAGATCTCTTGAGTCATAGCCCGGTGCCTTAACCATGCAGCCGTGCTTCCTCCAGGAGCCCCAGCTCCAGGTATAGTCCTTCCTGGGGGCACGGCGAATGGCTCTGAACCCCCAGAGAGCCATTTGCCTGGTGGAGAAGGGGCCTGGCTGGCAGCTTGTAGTGTCTGGAGCACTCTTGCTCCCCTTCTTTAAGTATGTTCCCAACCACATCCAAGGTCCTGGCTTCTACGCCGGCTTCAGACCAGCGCGGGCAGGGGGACGTTGTGCCACCCAGCTGAGCCACAGCCTAGGCAAGGCACAGTGCTCAAGAGAAAAAAACCCATTCCTGCCCATACTGGTAGGGAAAACCACCCCAGAGCCCTCCACTGGCACATGCTTATCAGACCGTTGGGCCACCTCCATCGAGTCTCTCCTCTCCCTCCTTCCCTGGTTCCCTAATTTCTTCTTACCCATGACCTTCCCTCATCCTTGCTCCCCGTAACTAGTTGGTGCCAATTCACTTGCAGCTTCCTCTCTCCCTTATGTCTTTCTCTGGGGATTGGCTTTGTGCTGGTTCTATGTTTGATCTTCCAGGGATCAGAGAGGCTGGGATCTCTCAGCAGTGCTAAGTACACTCGAAAGCTAAACACAAAGAGGTCAGCATGTCCTCCAATCTGCTCGGGGCATATTTCGGTCCTTCTCCGTTTGCTCGGTATGTGCTTTAATTAAAGGAGGGAGAATTGCTACAGAAAGAATAGCCCTCCGTGCAAAGTCTTTCCACCCAGCTGTCCGGGCAAACCCAGTGTAGCGGGATGTTTCAGATCTTGTTCTTCTGCTTTTCTTCCTGATTAGTTTTTAGCCTCTGAACGTCTAGATTCGGGACACAATTGGAGCCACTGAAATCTGCTTCTCTCCCCCAGGATGGGCTAGTATAATGATCACTTATATTGCAACTGCACCTAGAGACAAGGCCCCTTCGTGCCAGGCATAGTGCACACGTGCAACCAGGAGAAGGCTTCTCCTTTTGGTGGCCTTTCCACCCTGGGCAGCTGGCATGAAGCAAAGCAGGACCTTTGGTGTTCAGGACCACTGGCCTTGGGGTGCCCAGCACAGCAGGAGTCACTGAGGATCTGTGCGACTCCTCTGAAGGGCTGGGAGCTGTTCAGGGTGAGAGGCAGCTTTGGGTAAAGGAGACTGAGAGAAGGAGACAGTTGAAAGCTCGGGCAGGTGGTTTCTTTGAGGGGCGGATGGATTTTAAAGCTGGATTTTATCCTTGTTCAGGACTCCTGCATGACACAGAATAGAGACTTTCACCTCGCGATGCCTGAATCCAGCCCAGTAACTCGTCAGCAAACCACAGTGTCTCTTCTCCAGCCTGGAGGCAGGGCTAGCAGGTGATGGAGAAGTCGCAGGGCCCTGGGGAAGTCGTTCCGATGGTTGATAACCTGGCCGTTGAACATGTGCATTGTATTTCCATTTTGCAGCTCAGCTGCCTCTCCCCCAGTCACCGGTACTCACTCCATCTTGGTTCACTACACTGCAGAGCCCTGTAGGAACAACTGTGGCTATAATTACAGACCACAGTCCCCACCGCCTAGAGAAGCCAGGCCACATTTTGTCTCAGTCTACCCACAAGTCTCAGAAACCTTTCCAAAGGGGCAAGATCTTGCTAGATTTCCAGCTTTACCCTGTGTGCCTAAGGGGATAAGAGACGCCTTCAAACTCCTTGCTCCATATGGGAACCCGCAGGTTATCACAGCTCCCCCAGCTCTCTTTATCCTCTCCAATACCCCCAGATTTATGCTTTCTGGAGCTTGCCAGTCATTTAGCACACACCAAGCCCTCTCTCTTTTCCCCCCAAAGCAGATGTCTCTACCTGTTTGTCAGCAGTGGAATGGCTGTCAGAGGCCTGCATTATTTATCCACTCTGTAACATTTACTGGGATTTAGTGTTTAATAACTGTCACTCCAATATATCTTTTCTTAATCCCCTCAGATCTGTCGCTGTAGCAATTTTAAATATTTATCAGCGCAGTTTGTGTGTTCACTGTTAAGGTTGCAATTTTCTTGTAATTAAAGATTTACAAGACACCGCTCGCGATTTAGCAGGGATTGGTAAAGATCAAAGCTGTTTAGCATTCGCGCTGGAGATCACCGGCTTTCGGGGAGGGGGTGAGGCAGGACCAGCGAGTTCTTGCTACGCGTGTGACAGCGCAAATTCCACCGGCGCAGACAGCTCCTGACTCCGGTTTCTTTGTGCCTTTGCTTTTACTTTCCCTTTTTAGCGCCAGCCGAGCACTGAACAAAGTGCGGCGGGGATCCACGGCAGCGGCACCCTGAGAGCAGATCCCAGGAGATCGAGCCTGCAAGGCAAACTCCATCCCGGCTGCTCGGTCCCACCGTGCGTGTCCAGGGAGCGCCAAGGCAGCGTGCAAACAGGTGCTGGGGACCAAGGCAGCTTGGCCAATGTCTCGACCCCCTTGTAAGCCAGCGGGCTGGCTTGCCAAGCCGTGCGCCCTGCCACGGCACGCCAGTCCCGTCCCTGCAACCATTCACATCCGTAAACAGCTTAGCACAATCCTAGTCCTTCCTGCCGCAGCCACAGACCCTGCTGTCGCACAGGATTACACGCAAGGCAAGCTGCCTGGCGGGGTTTTGCTCTGCAGCCCCCTCCCCTGAGCATCATCTAGCCGGTTCTTGCCCCTTCCTCCAGGGTCTCCGCAGGATGGTATCCACCTGCTCCCTCGAGCTTTCCCCCTCTGCTGAGCTAGTCGCTGGCCGCGGAGAGGACGAGGAGATCTCCCAGCTCTCTCCTGGGAGGCAGCTTCTTTGTCACCCCCCGGGCTGGGCCCAGCCACCCCAGGACACTGCAGTTGAGGTGCTCCACGCGGGTCTGCCAGTGCCCCTTGCGCTTGGCTTGGAGTCCAGGAGCCGGCAGCACCGGGGGAGAAAAATGGCATGGGGAACAGCATGGCATGGCTGAAGCAGGGGGGTTGCGAGCCTGGGAAAAAGCTGAGGACAGAGCAACTGCTCTGACTTTTGGGGCCCATGCCCCGCTGTGGAGAGTCCCTCTCTGTCTGGCTAGCGCCCAGCTCCAGCCATCCCCGAGGCAAGTTTTTCAGCTGAAATCGTTTTCCTCTGGAAATGCCAGTGAGGCAGAACATGCCTCGAGCATCTATGGTGGGATCAGCCCCGGACGGCCGATGCAGAGAGCCGGGTCATAAATGATTCAGACCCAGCTGTGCGCCAAGCAGCAATACTGCCACGGGGCAGGAGGGGCCAGCCACACGCTACGGCTCTCACCGGAGAGCTTGGGGGCTGTGGCACTATATATTATTCATCATCCTCCGTGTCACTGAAATTCAGCGGCTGCAAGATGCAAGAGATAATGCCTATGGCAGATAAGAGCCCTGTTGAGTGGACCGGCGGCGAGACCAGCAGGGATGCACAGAAATGATGTACCAGGAACGTGACTGGTCACAAGTGGGAGGTGAGGGGCAGGTAAGCGGCTCGGTGCGAGTGGGTAAGGAGGGGACGTCAGCTGAGCATGTCCCTGTGCGTCTCCTCCCAGCCCCCTGCACTCAGAGCTGACTCTCAGGACACTTGGCCTATGCTCAGGATGGGGACACGAGCACAGAGGCACCAGCCCATGCGTCTCCCCAGCTAGCAGGGTGAGTGCACCTGGGGGAGTCTTCCCCGCTGTAGACAAGGATTTTTTTCCCCTTTTTACTTCACACTGGGGGGTTCTTGACATAGTAAATCAGCCTGCAGGCATGCCTGCTGTGAATTGCAGGGAAGGCGGGTGTGGAGCGGGGATTTCACCATGCCCTTGCACTTGGCTAGAGAGAGAAGCAGTGTATTGCACAGGGGTCAGAGTCCCAGTGGCCCTGGCTACACCAGAGCCACCCTGACCCTGAGCTTCCCAGGAGCCCCGGGGTTAATTCAACTGGAAAGGAAGCAGGCATCGCGCCTGCAGACCTCGGTATCGGGGACGCGCTGCAGAGGCAGCCCGGCCTCGGTCCCCAGCCCCGGAGCAGAACTTCCCCGGTGGGAAAGCAAGTCAGATGACCCCCTGGAGAAATATGTCCTGGATTATGTTGTCATTTGTCAGCTCCTAGCGAGAGCTTGAAAATTGCCTGCTGAGGTGATCTGTCAGCGGGCGCTGTAATCCTGGGAGATGCAGCATAATTCCACAGGAGATGCCCGCGCGGCGCTGACAGACGGCGTCCTGGCACCTGTCTCGCTCCTCTTTCTCGAGGCAGGAGGAGAGGTCCTGTGTGCTCAGTGCATGGGGCTTCTTCTCAACGTTTAGGAGTCTTGTTGCCAGCGGGCCCTGCCCGCCTCGTGCCTGAGGGCTGCTGAGGTCTCCGTCTGAGGGATGGGGCACCCGCCGACTCTGCAAGGTGCCCTCCCCCCGGCAGTCACTACAGCCTAGGGACAGCACCGCTCTGCGTGGAGGCTCATTGCAGAAGCCCGGAGACATTTATGCCGTCATGGACAAACCTTGGCACTGAGCTCAGGGACAAAACCTGGGGCAGGCTGCAGGCTAGCAAAGACTGTTGCAGGTAATCACTAAGTTATCCCCTGCAGAGCTCAGCATTTGCCGCAAAGAGCAGGCTGCAGGGTGCCCAAAGGTGACCCGATGAAGAACGTCTTGTGTCCCAAAGCTCACTTAACTCCATGCCAATTAGGCGGTTGGTCCAATAAAAGGTATCGCCCTAAGAAATCCTTGCCTCTCGCATCATTCCTGGGCCCTCGTGGCTACACTGTCACTGTAACACTACCAGAAAGGAGCTTGGATATTGCAAATTCTGACTGTAACCATGGCCGTGACACAGCGTGGGAGGGTAGCGGGGCTCACCCAGTCCTTTTTGCCCTTGGCTGGACACTCACAGGGCAAGAATGACCGCAGCAGGATGCCAGTGGCCAAAGGACCCATGCTCAAGTGCCATCTGGGGCTGTGCAAACCAACACTTACCTGTACATGCACCCACCCCCGCAGCTCATTCTGCACCTGAGCATATGTCTTCTCCCCAAGCCCGTCTGGACACACGTGGAGGGGGAGCGGCACGTCTCTGCCTTTCCACCCTCTGCCCCCTCAAGAGCTTGCTGCAGACTCCGCAGTTCCCGCTGCTCCCGTGCTCCAGCCCTGCTCCATGTCTGCTAGGCAAAAGCAGGCGAGCGACAGCTCATCAGCACGCAGGGCATGTGCTTGGCGGAGGAATAAGTGTGCGCCTGAAGAGCTGAGCCGCTCCAGCTAGAGGAGGGGACAGGTGACACGGGTGCACGGGTTCCAGCTGCCACCTGCACTAGTGACAGGGCCTCATCCCAGTGCCGGGGGGGCGTGACACTTGTCAGGGCGCCATGGGCTCATAGCCATGGCCTCTGCGTCTGGACCCTGAGCAGCAACGCAGCTTGCAGCACAGGTAGCCGTAATCCTTTGCCTTTCAAGGCAGGGGAGGGGAGCCTCTGCAGCTCACCCTGTGCGGAGTCTTTCATGTCCTCAGACCTCAACTCTGCTGAAAATCCCAGGGGGGCGTTTTATTCTGCTGCCCCCAGTCGAAATTAACCCTCCCCTGCTCCTGCCAGGGGCCAGCAGGGTGTTATGCTCCTCCCCAGAGGTGGCTGCACCTGGAGTGCTCTGCGGGTGAGCGGTAAAGCCCTTCCGCTGGACGGTTGCTCTGTGAGCACTTGCTCCTGCTAGAAAATGGTCTGTCTCCTCCGAATAGCTCTCGGGGGTCCGTGCATCTATGCATCTTCCTTTTCAGGAGCTGGCCAGTCCCGGCGTGGCTGCGGCGTGGACTTTGCCAAGTGTCTTCACCTCCCGTGCCTCAGTTTCCCCGTTGATGTGATACTCGCCAAATTTCACAGGGGGATTCTCACTTGCCAAGGCGTTGTCTCACACAGACCCTCTGCTCAGCCCAGGGGGAAAAGCCCGTCTCGTGGGTACAGCAGAGGACAAGCCGTCAGGGACAACGGGTGTGTAGCCTGGCTCTGCCGTAGACTCCATGTCATTAAATCTCTGCCCTCGCAGCCCAGGGGGAGGATAATTGTTTTCTCCCAGCCTTCTGCCCGGTCTAACCAGGCTGTGAGCTCTGCAGGACAGGGACGGTCTTGTACTACATGTACAGTGCCAGGCACAGTGGGCAGGGCAGGCGCTAGTCTCAGACCACAACCATGAACAATGTACAGATGGGGTTCGGAGGGCCTGGATTTGTCCCTGGAAAGAGGACTGCCTGCCTGGGTGCTTGCCGGGCTCCTGGCTCGTGACCGCGCTCAGCCTGTGGAGAGGATTTGTCCATCACCTCCTCCCCCGGCGTCTGCCTGACAGCTGAACATGGAGCTCTGCCCTTTGGAGACCATTAGTCAGAGAGACGGCCGGCTGGCGAGCTCAGGTACAAGCCGGAGCTGTCACCGCTGGCAGCGGGAGCTGCCTGCTTGCCAGGGGTCGCTGCCCTGCCCTCCGCGTCCTCCTCGGGCTGCTCCCTCTCCCGAGGCACAGACCACCTGCGGCTCCGGCATCTCAGGTCTGCGCGAGGTCCTGTCTGCTGAAGGCCGCACCGAGGCACTGACGGCTCTGGGAAGGACGCGTCCAGCCTGGCCTCTCTCGGGGACCCACAGGACACAAATGCTCTGAGATCCAGTCTGCTTCCACCTGATGGGATCTCACCTGTCTAGTACCGGTCAGTGGATCAAACCCATCCACCGCCATTTGGAGCCATCCATCTGCATCTCTCCGGGGGCTTCTTGCCGGGCCATTGTGGCCCCTGCAGTTTGAGAACCAGTGTGAAGGGACTAGGAGGGACAGACAGGCAAGGAGTTTCTCCTAATCCTGCTGACATGCTTCCTTGTGCGTGGGGTTAATCGCAGATTCCCAAAGCCTCTCAGGTTCCCCGCCCCGTGTAGCTGGACTGGCGTCAAGCACCGCTTCCCTCTCGGGGCAGCTCTCCTTAGATGTGTACATCAGGCAGCGGAGAGCAACCTCTGCTCTGAAACATCTGAAGCCCCGCGTAGGGGTGGAAGATGTTTGCCGGCAGTAGGGCCACATGTGGTTCTTGAATGTCTCATGGATTTGGAATTGATTTGGCTTGGAAAATTTTCCTTCAAAAAAGAAAGAAAGAATTGGTTTGCTTCCTTGGACAAATCCTGAGCTCGCTGGCTCACAGGCTGCCCTGCAAGACCTGCCCAGCTATTCAGGCTTTGCCCGTGAGGGGCCATCTCCGTGGCATGTCCATGACCCTCTCCACCTACAAACAATGCCCCACAGGTATGCCAGGTTTTATCCTCCCAAGGGCGCTGGGGAAGGGTCCCCAGGCTCCTTTCGGAGAGAGGGGAAGTGGTAGAGCTGGGCATCAAATCCAGATCTCCTGAGTCCTGGCCTGGACTCTGAGCGCTGAGTTGCTGCTCGCTGTCCATCATCTCTCTATACATCATTTTTCCATACACGGGCTACCAATTAGCTAAAGATCATGAGCTTTTCCGTGGCAGCGGTCACAAGGGAGGCCAGGAGCTTCGCAAGGCTGGAATGCTGCTTGTAGCAACCGAGTCCACGACAGGCACCTTTTGCATGGGTCCAAATGCTGCCCCCCGGCCCTGTGCCAGCTTTGGAGCTTGGTAAGGTGCCACTGAACTGAAAATCACAGCAGTTCTCCTGAAAGGCCCTTGCAGAGCTGGCTGCACGACTGCCTGTGGTTGCGGTCATCCCTACAGAGCTATTGTGCTAAAGGCCGAAGCGTGCCACACGCCGCGATACTCACCCACGTGTCGAACCTCAGCCCTGGGGCGCAGAGCAAACATGGAGCATGGCCAAAACCAGGAGCTGTGATACCCTCTGGGCATGAAACAGCCTGGCACACAGTGAGCTGGACACAGAAGAGTTGATGGGCTGGTTTTCACAGAGTCAAGACCAACGCAGTTGGAAAAATGTTAAGCGGCTCACTGCAAATCCGAGCTTGGGAGGGGGTCGTCACCCCAGCCACAGACAGCTCCCCCTGTGCCCCTTGCCTGGCTTTCCACAAGCTTGATTTCAAGGTAAATCACCCACTCAAATGCCAGAGCATCCACTTAATTGGGACAAGCTGGAGGAAGCCTGCCGTTTCAGTGGAGAACAGATGCTATTTTAGCTTTAAAGCCCTAAAAGGAAACATGTGCATTAAAATGATTTCCCCTTCATTTCCCATTTCACATCTTTTTCAATAATTTCTGCATGGAAAACTAGAGAAATGATTATTAGGCAGCTTGAGGATGCAGCTGATGGGGGAGATGGAGGTCACAAACTCCTGGGCTCGGGCCCCGGGGGTGATCTAGGCTGGCCGCGTGACAACGGCAAGTCACTGGACCCCTGTGCTTCAGCCTCCCCCCACCTTAAACTGGAGATCAGGGTGCGGGGGGGGGGCGAGGAGCAGTGGGTGAGGCTTCCGAAGCACATTGGAGACAAAAAGTTGGTCGATGGCTCTTCCAAAGGTTGTTTGAAGCTGCACCTGCTTCATCAGCATGTCATCGTACCCATGGATAACGCTGCGGACATTTCCCAGAGGGATCGGCTGTCTTAATTTAAATCACACTGCAGGAAGTTGCTCGGAGCTGGGGGGCGTGTTTTAATCATACCTGATTCTGTTTTACTTAGTAAATAAGTGCTGTGAAGACTTGGCCCTGACCTATCAGCCCCCCTCAGTTCACTAATGGACCTGGGCTTTTGGTTGAGGCCAGGTCAAGCCTTCTGGGACAAATGCGGCAGGGATGTCTGCCGTGGGAACGCATTGCTTGGGGCCCTCTTTGCTGTGAGGTAGAAGGATGCAGGATGCTGCAAAGAGGAGTGTGGTGGTAGCTGCCATATCCCTGCATGTGCATCTGCCGGTTGAGACCGGTGCTCTCGGCGGAAACCCCTGGATCAGCCCCTGGTCCCACCAGTTTAGCGGAGAGTCCAGCCTCTTCCCCACCATCCTGTCCGAGCTGCCTGGCAGCATCCAGAAGCGTCCTTGACGGGCACTGCAGTCCCAGCCTGTTGCCCCTAACACTGGGTAGAAAGCTGGACTCATAAAAAGGAGCCCTTCCTTCGGGAGGCTGCTACCCAGACAGGCCTCTCCTCACCCCATGCTGCCTCTCATCACTCTGCATGGACGCTCCCTAAGAGGGGCCTGGATGAGGCCTCGGGGAGTGGATGGCTGGTTCGATGCCACCCACGGCGGGTCATTGCAAATCTGAGCTTGTTCAATGAACCACCCGCAGCTGGTTCAGTGTCACCCACGGGGCTTCTTTGCAAAGGGCGACCCTGCCTCAGCCTGCCCGCGGGTGCAGCCGTGCGCAGTGGCCTGTCTCCACATCCTCAGCACTGCTCCTCAAGCTTTTATCCCGGGAGGCTCACAGCCGTGCCGTTAGCTGCGACTGAGATGCCCCAGCGTGCTCAGCTCCGCAGCTTAGGCTGAAAGGGCTCGGAGGGTTCAAAGCAACCCCGGAGCACTACACAGTAGGATGCAAGCAGCATTTTGAATTTAAGACGCAGTTAGAATCTGCAGCGCCTAAACTTTCCCCTGTATTTAGTAACAGGCTGCAGCTAATGTAACATTAATATGAGAAATGCCTACAGGTAAAAAGGGGGAAGTTTTGTCTCCAGGGAGGGGACACGGTTCCTGCAGTGCTTGCCAGGTGAACCTCCTGCACCCCGCTCTGCTTGGACCCCAGGGTGCCACGCATCTCACGGCTCTGTAGGCTGGCAGCTTCTGAAACACTCCTGGAAATTCGTCTGTAGGGAATCCTGTCAGGTAGTGCTGTGGGGCTAGCCTGAACCCTTCAAGCCCAAGCTGCAGAGCTGAGCACGCTGATGCACCTAAGTCACTGTTACTAGCACAGCTTCCCATCCCCGCGGGTCTGCAAACAGGCCTTGGTCCCATGCCGGTGTCCCCTGTGCTATGCCAGCCAGCCTCTGGCTCAGCCCCCAGCTGAGATCCAAGTGCAAGTGATGGTCGTTGCCCCTAGCCCTATAAAGCCTCTGGCGCCGACAGGACCCCAGTCTCCAGGTAAGCTCCCGGGGGTCTCGGCAAGGCAGACAACAGCAAGGCTCTTGCAACCGAAGTGGCACGACAACGGAGTCATTCCAAAACCAGCTTTATTAGGTGCTGAAAATAGAGTCCGGCACACGCTGTTCTCGGGGGCACGGTCGGGAAGCCGAGTGCCGATGAGTCCACAAATGCTGTTTACACTGAGAAGGAGCGAGAGGAGAAGGAGGGCAGAATACATGGGGCCGGGTGCCTCGCTGGTATTCTCAAAGCAAATGGACTTAAAAAAAGAGATTTAAAAAAAAAAAAATCAACCTGAAGAGCAGCAAAGGACTTAGGGGCCACGGGAAAGGACTCACAGCGCAGGTGGTCGGCCGGACTGGGGGAGAAACTTTCTGAACAAGCCTTGTACCTCGCAAATGAAGTTGTAGGTTGGACCCTTGCTCCTTTCACGGATGGACCCCCGCTCCCTGCTCTGCCTGTGCTCCCTTAGAGAGACTCCAAGACTTGCTCCCGTTGTCTTCAAGGATTCGAAAGCCAAAAGTAGCCATTCGGACCATCTAGTTTCACCTTGTGATAATACCCGCCAGACAGCATCACCCAGAAAAATCCTGCGCCCCGCTGGATCTCTCTTAGAAAGAGACCAAACGTAAAAGATTTCAAGTGATGGAAACCTCCCCCGCATCCCTTGGCAGCTATTTCAGCAGCTAATTACCCTCTCTCCGAAAACCGTGTGCCTTGTTTCCAGTTTTTTCCTTCATCCCCCAGTGTCTGCATCTTGCCATGCCTTTGTGTGCTTTATGAAAGAGCCCTCACGTACCGAGATGCTTATTCAGCAAATCTCCCTCTTTTTGGAAATATCTTCGGTAACAGTTTCATTCTGCAATCCTTGGTCCCCCAAATAAATGAGGATACAGTCTTGTTGAACAAGTGTGGCTTCATTTAATTTTTCAATGGGTGGATGCTTTCCCGTCAGGAGGGAATGACCTTGAAATGAATTTAAGATGCAATTAGAACCTGCGGCGCCTAAACTTTTCTCTGCATTTACTAGTAAGACTGCAGCTAACACAACGTTAATATAAGAAATGCCTACAGGTAAAAAGGGGGGTGGGAGTTTTGTCTCGGGAGGGGATGCAGCTCCATCAGCTCCTTCCTTGGATGCTTCTGAACAAGGTTAGTGTGGGGAAAGTTGGTAAAGATACCACCTTGATGTTTATTGATGGTGTCACGTTCTGCTGGATGTCCCACAGAGGGGATAAGGGCTTCAGGAGGAGTTAAATGGTGCAAAGGCACAGGGGTGAATTTGGTCTATTAATACTTACTTGCAGACCAGTCCACTTGAAATCAATGGGGACATTTATACAGCCAATGCAATTACACAGCTGGCTATGTCGCAGGACCTTCCACATCATGTGTTTCCTAGAGAACAACACTGCACAGAAGGTAGATCAGGCGATGCTAAATCAGGTCTTAAGCCATTTGAATGTCAAATCCTGTACAGACATTTCTGGTTAGGTTTAAAAGGTGCTTGCTTCAGTGTAATTTGCATCCGTTCCTAACCAATGTCAACCTCAGTCGATACAGATCAAGCGGACATCGCTTGAGAGCATCCATACAGTTTTTGCCCCGGGTAAGAAGATCAGTATTGGATTGCGCCTTTAATTAAAAGCCAGGATGACTTTTCATGTAGAAAAAGGCATTCAACAAGGAGCCAGACTTTCCAAAGAGCCCAGAGGTCCCAGAAAGGCCGGAGGAAACGTTTTCGAAAGTACTTGAGCAATTTCAGTGCCTAAGTTGCTTGTGAAAGGCGTAATCTAGGGAATCAACCAAAGCAAGTTGGTTTTGCTGGCAGATAGAGTCTCTTCTTGCTGCTTCTGTGTGCCTCCATACTGATTCAGAGTAAGCTAAACACCCATAGGCATTATTTGTGGGAGGGGTCTATGTTTCTGATACTTGCACTGGAAATAAAGGATCATGAAATGAATTCGCTTGCCAGGGCTGAATGGGGACCTGAGACATCTTTTCCCTGCATGAATGGCTGACAGGAACCCCTTGCTAAGGTATAAATCAAGAAAGCTGATCTGAGGCAATAGTCACATATGCCCACCAATGTGGCCAGCCCCGACCTTAAATACAGGTGTGAAATTCCCAAAAGCTTCAGGATGAGGAGGACAGGGTGGACCGAGTATGGGATCTCCCTGCTGGCCAGTCCAAGTCCTTTGTGCTCCATGAGGCCAGGGAAGAGGCAAATACAAGCAGCGCTTATGGCTGTGAGGGTTTTCTATCCAGTTTAATTACTTTTCCAGAGGGGCCTGGATTCGACTATGGGGGTCAGAGCCAGGGTTGCAAACGAGCCCTGGAATCAAATGCGGGACTGGAGATAATGCCCTGACCTGGCTCATTTTATAGAGACCAGGTCCAAGCCCCAGTGTTAACATCTGGCATGTCCCAGAGTTCAAGGGACTTGGATTAGATATACCCCATCCGAAGGGCTCGCTCAGGAGCCGATGGGCTTTGCAAGGAAGTTGAGAAACAGCAGGTGACCTTGGCTGTGAAAAGCCATTTACTCTCTCCATGACGTATGCCTGGCAGTGAAGAAAACACCCTCCCCCTCCACCCGCCCACCAGTACCTCGGGATAACTGGTTCATTCGCAGGATGCAGCCTGTGAGGGGCTGAGAACCCATAAGTCCCCATCACGAGGCCCTATAAAACTTTGCAGCTGTTATAATTCATCGAGCAAGGCTCGTTTTCTGACTCTTCCTTCCTGATTAGGAAAGTTATCGCCTTCCACCTCCAAGGCAGTGATTCATGGCAGCAGAGCTGGGCTGTTTTAATGGCAGGCTCAGGGATTCATGCTCAGTCGGTTCTCTTGTGCACAGCTGAGCTTGAAAGCCTCTTTTAGACCCCACCGCTCGCACATGGGCCTTTCTCAGCTGGAGATCCAAAGCGAGCGAGCTCTGCCTTCTCCTGACTCTCTGAGACCCTGGAGATGATCTAGATGCGGATGGTCCTGCTCTGAGCTGTGGGTCGGACTAGATGTGACCTCCTGAGGTCCCTTCCAACCCTCGTTGTCTGTGATTCTGTGAATGGGGCACCTTGAATGAGTTTTGTGGGTCACCAGGAAGGGACCCCAGAGCTGGAACCGATGTGTGTTCTTCAGGTCAGCAATGAGGAGCATCAGAGCAGGGTGGGGGAACCATAGCTAAAAGATC
>NW_017728935.1:1705084-1716211 GCF_001723895.1 Crocodylus porosus | reverse complement strand
TTAATTTAAATCACACTGCAGGAAGTTGCTCGGAGCTGGGGGCCGTGTTTTAATCATACCTGATTCTGTTTTACTTAGTAAATAAGTGCTGTGAAGACTTGGCCCTGACCTATCAGCCCCCCTCAGTTCACTAATGGACCTGGGCTTTTGGTTGAGGCCAGGTCAAGCCTTCTGGGACAAATGCGGCAGGGATGTCTGCCGTGGGAACGCATTGCTTGGGGCCCTCTTTGCTGTGAGGTAGAAGGATGCAGGATGCTGCAAAGAGGAGTGTGGTGGTAGCTGCCATATCCCTGCATGTGCATCTGCCGGTTGAGACCGGTGCTCTCGGCGGAAACCCCTGGATCAGCCCCTGGTCCCACCAGTTTAGCGGAGAGTCCAGCCTCTTCCCCACCATCCTGTCCGAGCTGCCTGGCAGCATCCAGAAGCGTCCTTGACGGGCACTGCAGTCCCAGCCTGTTGCCCCTAACACTGGGTAGAAAGCTGGACTCATAAAAAGGAGCCCTTCCTTCGGGAGGCTGCTACCCAGACAGGCCTCTCCTCACCCCATGCTGCCTCTCATCACTCTGCATGGACGCTCCCTAAGAGGGGCCTGGATGAGGCCTCGGGGAGTGGATGGCTGGTTCGATGCCACCCACGGCGGGTCATTGCAAATCTGAGCTTGTTCAATGAACCACCCGCAGCTGGTTCAGTGTCACCCACGGGGCTTCTTTGCAAAGGGCGACCCTGCCTCAGCCTGCCCGCGGGTGCAGCCGTGCGCAGTGGCCTGTCTCCACATCCTCAGCACTGCTCCTCAAGCTTTTATCCCGGGAGGCTCACAGCCGTGCCGTTAGCTGCGACTGAGATGCCCCAGCGTGCTCAGCTCCGCAGCTTAGGCTGAAAGGGCTCGGAGGGTTCAAAGCAACCCCGGAGCACTACACAGTAGGATGCAAGCAGCATTTTGAATTTAAGACGCAGTTAGAATCTGCAGCGCCTAAACTTTCCCCTGTATTTAGTAACAGGCTGCAGCTAATGTAACATTAATATGAGAAATGCCTACAGGTAAAAAGGGGGAAGTTTTGTCTCCAGGGAGGGGACACGGTTCCTGCAGTGCTTGCCAGGTGAACCTCCTGCACCCCGCTCTGCTTGGACCCCAGGGTGCCACGCATCTCACGGCTCTGTAGGCTGGCAGCTTCTGAAACACTCCTGGAAATTCGTCTGTAGGGAATCCTGTCAGGTAGTGCTGTGGGGCTAGCCTGAACCCTTCAAGCCCAAGCTGCAGAGCTGAGCACGCTGATGCACCTAAGTCACTGTTACTAGCACAGCTTCCCATCCCCGCGGGTCTGCAAACAGGCCTTGGTCCCATGCCGGTGTCCCCTGTGCTATGCCAGCCAGCCTCTGGCTCAGCCCCCAGCTGAGATCCAAGTGCAAGTGATGGTCGTTGCCCCTAGCCCTATAAAGCCTCTGGCGCCGACAGGACCCCAGTCTCCAGGTAAGCTCCCGGGGGTCTCGGCAAGGCAGACAACAGCAAGGCTCTTGCAACCGAAGTGGCACGACAACGGAGTCATTCCAAAACCAGCTTTATTAGGTGCTGAAAATAGAGTCCGGCACACGCTGTTCTCGGGGGCACGGTCGGGAAGCCGAGTGCCGATGAGTCCACAAATGCTGTTTACACTGAGAAGGAGCGAGAGGAGAAGGAGGGCAGAATACATGGGGCCGGGTGCCTCGCTGGTATTCTCAAAGCAAATGGACTTAAAAAAAGAGATTTAAAAAAAAAAAAATCAACCTGAAGAGCAGCAAAGGACTTAGGGGCCACGGGAAAGGACTCACAGCGCAGGTGGTCGGCCGGACTGGGGGAGAAACTTTCTGAACAAGCCTTGTACCTCGCAAATGAAGTTGTAGGTTGGACCCTTGCTCCTTTCACGGATGGACCCCCGCTCCCTGCTCTGCCTGTGCTCCCTTAGAGAGACTCCAAGACTTGCTCCCGTTGTCTTCAAGGATTCGAAAGCCAAAAGTAGCCATTCGGACCATCTAGTTTCACCTTGTGATAATACCCGCCAGACAGCATCACCCAGAAAAATCCTGCGCCCCGCTGGATCTCTCTTAGAAAGAGACCAAACGTAAAAGATTTCAAGTGATGGAAACCTCCCCCGCATCCCTTGGCAGCTATTTCAGCAGCTAATTACCCTCTCTCCGAAAACCGTGTGCCTTGTTTCCAGTTTTTTCCTTCATCCCCCAGTGTCTGCATCTTGCCATGCCTTTGTGTGCTTTATGAAAGAGCCCTCACGTACCGAGATGCTTATTCAGCAAATCTCCCTCTTTTTGGAAATATCTTCGGTAACAGTTTCATTCTGCAATCCTTGGTCCCCCAAATAAATGAGGATACAGTCTTGTTGAACAAGTGTGGCTTCATTTAATTTTTCAATGGGTGGATGCTTTCCCGTCAGGAGGGAATGACCTTGAAATGAATTTAAGATGCAATTAGAACCTGCGGCGCCTAAACTTTTCTCTGCATTTACTAGTAAGACTGCAGCTAACACAACGTTAATATAAGAAATGCCTACAGGTAAAAAGGGGGGTGGGAGTTTTGTCTCGGGAGGGGATGCAGCTCCATCAGCTCCTTCCTTGGATGCTTCTGAACAAGGTTAGTGTGGGGAAAGTTGGTAAAGATACCACCTTGATGTTTATTGATGGTGTCACGTTCTGCTGGATGTCCCACAGAGGGGATAAGGGCTTCAGGAGGAGTTAAATGGTGCAAAGGCACAGGGGTGAATTTGGTCTATTAATACTTACTTGCAGACCAGTCCACTTGAAATCAATGGGGACATTTATACAGCCAATGCAATTACACAGCTGGCTATGTCGCAGGACCTTCCACATCATGTGTTTCCTAGAGAACAACACTGCACAGAAGGTAGATCAGGCGATGCTAAATCAGGTCTTAAGCCATTTGAATGTCAAATCCTGTACAGACATTTCTGGTTAGGTTTAAAAGGTGCTTGCTTCAGTGTAATTTGCATCCGTTCCTAACCAATGTCAACCTCAGTCGATACAGATCAAGCGGACATCGCTTGAGAGCATCCATACAGTTTTTGCCCCGGGTAAGAAGATCAGTATTGGATTGCGCCTTTAATTAAAAGCCAGGATGACTTTTCATGTAGAAAAAGGCATTCAACAAGGAGCCAGACTTTCCAAAGAGCCCAGAGGTCCCAGAAAGGCCGGAGGAAACGTTTTCGAAAGTACTTGAGCAATTTCAGTGCCTAAGTTGCTTGTGAAAGGCGTAATCTAGGGAATCAACCAAAGCAAGTTGGTTTTGCTGGCAGATAGAGTCTCTTCTTGCTGCTTCTGTGTGCCTCCATACTGATTCAGAGTAAGCTAAACACCCATAGGCATTATTTGTGGGAGGGGTCTATGTTTCTGATACTTGCACTGGAAATAAAGGATCATGAAATGAATTCGCTTGCCAGGGCTGAATGGGGACCTGAGACATCTTTTCCCTGCATGAATGGCTGACAGGAACCCCTTGCTAAGGTATAAATCAAGAAAGCTGATCTGAGGCAATAGTCACATATGCCCACCAATGTGGCCAGCCCCGACCTTAAATACAGGTGTGAAATTCCCAAAAGCTTCAGGATGAGGAGGACAGGGTGGACCGAGTATGGGATCTCCCTGCTGGCCAGTCCAAGTCCTTTGTGCTCCATGAGGCCAGGGAAGAGGCAAATACAAGCAGCGCTTATGGCTGTGAGGGTTTTCTATCCAGTTTAATTACTTTTCCAGAGGGGCCTGGATTCGACTATGGGGGTCAGAGCCAGGGTTGCAAACGAGCCCTGGAATCAAATGCGGGACTGGAGATAATGCCCTGACCTGGCTCATTTTATAGAGACCAGGTCCAAGCCCCAGTGTTAACATCTGGCATGTCCCAGAGTTCAAGGGACTTGGATTAGATATACCCCATCCGAAGGGCTCGCTCAGGAGCCGATGGGCTTTGCAAGGAAGTTGAGAAACAGCAGGTGACCTTGGCTGTGAAAAGCCATTTACTCTCTCCATGACGTATGCCTGGCAGTGAAGAAAACACCCTCCCCCTCCACCCGCCCACCAGTACCTCGGGATAACTGGTTCATTCGCAGGATGCAGCCTGTGAGGGGCTGAGAACCCATAAGTCCCCATCACGAGGCCCTATAAAACTTTGCAGCTGTTATAATTCATCGAGCAAGGCTCGTTTTCTGACTCTTCCTTCCTGATTAGGAAAGTTATCGCCTTCCACCTCCAAGGCAGTGATTCATGGCAGCAGAGCTGGGCTGTTTTAATGGCAGGCTCAGGGATTCATGCTCAGTCGGTTCTCTTGTGCACAGCTGAGCTTGAAAGCCTCTTTTAGACCCCACCGCTCGCACATGGGCCTTTCTCAGCTGGAGATCCAAAGCGAGCGAGCTCTGCCTTCTCCTGACTCTCTGAGACCCTGGAGATGATCTAGATGCGGATGGTCCTGCTCTGAGCTGTGGGTCGGACTAGATGTGACCTCCTGAGGTCCCTTCCAACCCTCGTTGTCTGTGATTCTGTGAATGGGGCACCTTGAATGAGTTTTGTGGGTCACCAGGAAGGGACCCCAGAGCTGGAACCGATGTGTGTTCTTCAGGTCAGCAATGAGGAGCATCAGAGCAGGGTGGGGGAACCATAGCTAAAAGATCAGGGGGGGCTGTAAGTCAATGCTAGAGAAAGCTGTGTCTGGGGATCCAGGACTGGAAAATCAGAGTTGCCTGGACAGAGCTGCGCGGGGAGCTCCAGCATGCGCCGAGCCAAAATTCAAGTGTGTTGGCAGAACCCGCTGCACAGTGAGTGATGCCCAATATCTGCTCTAATTAGGGTTACAATCCTGCTGGTGCTAGATTTGGAGAGGGAACAGGCTGGAGTCATGCTCAGATGCAACACAGATGCTCATGCGTCAGCCCATGTCAGACAGGCACCAGCTTTGGTTGTCCCATTGCAAGCACTGCAATGCCTGCATTGGATTCGAGGTTTCCCATGTATAAATCAAGCTGCCCCTTCCTAGGCGAGTCACTGGAACAGACTAGGAAAATTTGCTCCAGAAAGGAGGCAAGAAGGGCTGAGAGCTGTCAAATACTGAACGGGGGAAAGCAAGGCCACCTGGCTACACTGTTTATCTCCCCATCTGTCTTCTAAAAAAAGTCAGGTTGCCAAATTAAAAGGAAAGGCATTTTAAGGGGCGGAAGGATGCATTTATGAGCAAGGTGGAAACAGAACATGGAGGTAGCAGGCGTGCGAATCGGTGCCCCTGGGTGGTGCAACTGAAGCCAAAAGCTTAGGAAGTTTCCCAAATAAGACACGAGATGGTTAGGAAGACTCGAGGGCAGAAGAGACAGCACAAAACCAGGTAGGTCCCCCACAAGAACCAGATACAGAGGTTTCACGGTAGCCCTGCTGCTGAGAGTTGACTTCTGCCTTTGGGAAAGTCTCTTCTGCAGGTAGGTGAGCAGGATTGCTGTGCCTGCCTGATTGCTCTCACCTGCAAGAAGGAATCCCAGCTCCCTTCGCGTGAGATGCCGCAGCAGAAAGCAAAACGGTCTGGGTTTTCTATCCATCTCCAAAGGACTGAATCTTATCAGAGATGAGCCCAAAGCAGATGGAGCCTTTGAATTTGAGTAGGAGGCGGGACAGCCGTCTGGGCGGCCGTTGTGGGTTTGTTCTAGCTTGGTAAGAGGTGGGATACTTGGCTAGATGGACCAGTATGAAATAACAGTTCATGCCATACCGGAGAGTGAACCCTTGTTGGAACACGCTTCTCCTGTGGCTGAGTTTAGGCCGTGCTGAAGCCCTATAACATTTGGCTGGACAAGGTCTTTATCTAGCATAGTGATCAGTAAAAAAAAGCCACCGGTTGGAGAAACTGCGATGGTGATGATGCGGGTTAGTGTATTCCATTAACCTCTTGTCTCGGGCCAGCGGCGTCCCCTGTCGCTCCTGAGATAGGGGCTCAAGCTGTACGCCAGCTTCATGCCACCAGGGACCTCGCTGTAAGGGGGCTCCTGGGCACTGCCTGGGGAATCAAAATGCAGCTGGAGTTGATGTTAGCCACATTGCTCCCCTGGGTGCTGCTGGTTACAGAAACCAGCGTGGCCTGCAAACGCACCAGCCCTGAGGGCTGCTATGCTCAGGAGAGCCTGTGACGTTGTCAACTAATGCTCTCTGTTGGAGCATCTCAAAGAGGAGGAGTAAAACCAGTGCTCCCATTTCAGAGAGTTGAGAGCCAGCTGAGTGACTGAGACCTTCAGTGTCCAAAAACACCTGCCACTTTTGGGAATTTGGGGCTAAGTGACTTGCCCAAGGTCATATAGTACATCAGTGGCAGCCCAGAACAGGCCTGCTCTAGATACTAGACAATGCCACTTAAAACACAGCTGGAGTGAGCATGGTTGTACTGTACCTAGTGCAGCTGTGATCCCAGAGTAAAGATAAGGGGTGGGGGGAGACTCATTCATAAAGGACTTAAGAATTCAGTGTCAGCTCTGCCTATTATTGCAGGGTGTGTTTTTGCATTAATTCAGATTTCAGAGCTCCTGAGCTATCACAGGGGCTCCAGAGGCAACTGAAGAACTACAGGAAGGACAGTGTAATCTCCAGTTGGCAGGAATCACTTGTAGATTAAAAACAAACAAGCCGGGTGATTGCCCAAACCCTCACCTCCGGGCCTGGTGTAACATTAGCCCTAATGATAATACCGATCACAGATGCCTTTCCTCTATACTTACAAAATTACAGCCTTTTAAAGGGCTTGGCGTTTCTTTTGCTCGAGGGCTGGCTACATTTCTGCAGGAAGTGGGAGCAAGCTCATTTCAAATGTCGGAGGAGACCGAGGAAGGAAAATATCACCACTTGAGTGATTAATGAGCAAGCTGCTTATGTACCAGGGAGGAAAGGGACTAAATTAAGGACATGTTTACACTGGGGAAATTTATAAGCAAGTCTATCTCGGCTGATTCAAATGCTGATTCCAGCTGAGCCAGTGGCAAAGGGGCTTTTTTGGCATGTTTCCCCCTGTAGAAGTGGCCAAAGAGAAGGGACATTGTCAGTCTTAGACCTACGCAAGCACTTGCATTTCCACTCATGAGCATTTTTTTGGGTGCATGTGATTACGGCTGCGCTGAAGTCCATGGGAAATCTCCCTGGTGTCTTAAGCACTGGTTTGGTGGAAGGGGATGACTTGATGAACTGGCACCTAACGTCTTACACAAGAATCGCCCAAGGGAGGCAGCCAAACCTCCTGTGCCGATTGACTGCCTCGCCAGCAAGGGCTGGGATCGTGCGTTGGCTGGGAGGAGCTCTAATAGATCTCTACTGTCCCTCACTTTTATGGCACTGTCAAAGCCCTTCTTACACCGTTTTGCACTGGTATAAATCATATCTGCACAGGGCCCGTGTCCTGGTGCTAAATCCCTGTGATAATGAGGCTGGATAACTCCCTTCAGAGACTTCTAGGGTGTGATGTCAAGATCTGGCCAAGCCTGCCCGCTCTTTGCATGGCTCAGTGTTTATGTCAGCTGGAAGGAGGCAACCTCAATACAGCGGCGCCAGCCCAAGAAGGGTCATGCTTAGCGTGAGAAGAGCTATTCTGGGACTGCAGGGAAGACGCCTGCCCACAGCTCCCAGCTGGAAAGGGGACGCGGTAATTGTTAGCTTTGCGTGCGTGGTGGGTACAATCTGTTATTTTGATGTTCAGCGTGGAAGAGAGGAGTCCAGAAAACAGCCCCCCTAGAATTACAACACAGCTGGGGCTGAGTCACGGGAGTGGCACCTGGTGCTCACACGATGCTGTATTCGGGGTCGGGGAGAGGTGCTGGGGTTTTCTCTGCACTGAAGACCCTGGGGCAGGCAGGGCATGGGGCACAGGGCTACGGGACCCCACATGGGAAGGACCTAACTTCTTTGGTATGCTTTCACCAGGTCAGATAGCCCCTTGTGCTTGGGCTGCAGCACTGGAAAGGACGGCAGTGCTTGCGCAGCTGTCAGAGCAGCAGTGAGGAGTGGCCGAGGCGGGCTGTCTTGCTGCAGAAGGGATGGATGTTTTCCAGGAGAGAGCAGCAGAGCCAATGCATGTGTGGAAGTCTGTCTTTCACTGCAAGGGATCTTGCAACAGTGGACACCATAAGCATCACCCACATACCCCTTCAAGATGCTCGCCCCCGGCCAGGAGGCTTCTCCAGGCTGGAGAAGGGCAGATCAGTCTTCCTGGCCTGCTCAGCCCTTGGCATCTCTCCTAAGGCTTGCAACAAAGGGAACTGTCAATGGGAGAGGCTTGGCATCAGGAGTTGTCTTGGCATCTCCATTTGACTGCTTCTTCACTGGGACTGGGAATATGGGAGCATTGCCAAGCATGCTCTGAAGGGTCCCCCCATAACTGCAGGGCAAGGGGAAAGCCGACTAGCTGCAGGTGAACAGGCAGGGACACACAATTTCTGTCCCTGCATCCAGGGCCATCAGGGCTCCAGAGTTTTGTTACGGCCCCTCGCTTAGTTTTGCGTATTCAAATCCATGCAGATGTATGCGCAAATGAACCGCGACCCACGTGCAGCAGTCTGGGCACCCCCTTAACCTGGCCACCACCAGATGCATTCGGCGCAGCGCGGAGAGTGAGAACAGGGCGTGTGTACGCATTTACAACAGCTGCTTTTCCAAACTCTCCCGGCTGTTCGCTGCAACCAGGCCGGCTCAGTACTGGGGCTGGGACTCTCCTCCCGGTTTAATTTTTTATGAGAGCCTTGTTTCACGCACACCCAGCACAGAAAGCAGCTGTCCGCTGCTGTCACCTCGGCTGGGGCTCCGAAGAGCCAGCGGGGGAAACTTTGCATTAGTTTTTCCTTCTTCCCTTTAATCAACTCTAGGCCTCTTCCAGTGAGGAAAGAGGCCATCACCTTCACAGATGCACAGGCAAGGCTTAGCCTCATATGCTTTGGTCTGCGGATCATATTTATCCGCTGGGCAACACGTTTTGTTTCAGATGAGAAGGGTTTATTAGCCCAGCCAGGGAAACGGGTAACAGGATGAGAGCTGAGCGGCTGTTTTGCAAAGCAGACGGCTTTCCACCCTGACCTGCACGTGAAGCTGTTAATGAACCTTGATGGCAACGTGCAGACAGCCTCCTGGCCCAGTGTTTGGGCCTCAGCCACAGCTCTGCCGAGGCACCTCGTCCCCGAACTCCCTGCTCTCCCTAATCGGGCATTCTCCCGGGCACAAAGACCTGTGCCCAAGCCGAACTGGGGAGGGATTTTCTTCTGTGGATCTACACAAACTGGATCTGGGATCCAATTCTTCTTGCTACCTCTGCCACGCGGCCATATTACAAAGCCATGACTTCAGTCTTCCTTCCTCGTGCTTCAGTGCCTTAGGGCCGTCATTCGCCTCCTGGGGTACAACTGCTCTCAGCCTACAGGGAGCCTTACGGGGCTTTGCCCCGTCTGAACGTGCTACCGCAAGAACGTGTCCGATGGTAGGTCTTCACAAAGACGGTGCAGAGAGGTGATGCGGTCTGAGATCAGCCCGTGTAAGTGCCCAGTTCAAATTGCCATCCGTCCCCTCCGCCCCTTTTCACTTGGAACAAGCGCCTTGTCAGGCGGTGGGTCTAAAGCCTTATTCCTGCCTCTGAGGACAAGCCTGCATTTATCGTCTCTCCCAGCATTTGGGAAGCAAAACCACATCTACAACCAGGAGCGCTGTTCTTTCCAGTGACAAGATTGGCATCAGTTTCCACTGACTCTTTTCTGACAGCTTCTTGCTATCTCTCCAACCATCTGTTTATTTCTCTCTTGATTAACTCATCTCTCTTTTCAATCTCTCTCTCTCTCTTTCCATTTGGTCCCCCAAACATTAAATCTGGCACCTTGGAATCTTAAAATTAAATATGGATTTAAAACAACAACAAAAGAAACGCTCTATAGGTTGCTAGGGAAGAGGAATCGCTTCCCCAGCCTCGCCGATCTCCAGTTCTACGCACGGCAGCCTCTTTTGGTTTGGCGTAATAAGAAACAGACAGGGGGAACTCACGTTGTCCACTGGTGTGTTTCATTTGCAATTTTAATTGCTTATCAGACAAAGAGAGGCGATGACAGCACTGGCGAATTGAATGTTCATCCTCTCTCCCCACCCCATAAAGACTCCGTCCTCTTTCATCTCCTGAGATGTTGCAAGTTATGCGGTGGGATGTGCGTTGAGGGCAAAGTGCAGCCGTTCTCGAAGATGAGACTTTGTTCTTGGAACCTCTCTCACATCAAAGTTTCCTCCCCCTTCTCCCCGTCTGTCCATCCCCCCTGCCTGTATCTGAAGCTATGTTTTTCTAGCATGAAGCCTTCTAGCTATAGACCAGTGTACAAAGGATTTTGTCTGGGTTTTTTCTTTTTTTTTTACAAAAACAGAAAAGCAAGAATTTCCTTTTCCCCCTCCCCACTTTTTTTTTTCTTTTTGTAACATTATCCACAAAAGTTTACAAAATAGCCTTGAAATTAAGCTCTTGGGTTATAGCATCCAATTGGCTTTTCCCAGCAGAATTCAGCCAGATCCAGGAAGCTGTTGCTAGGCAATTGGGAGATGCATCATCATCATCATCATCATCATCATCATTTCTTTTTTTGTTTCGCTAGCCCCAGTCATCACCTTTCCCTCCCCCAGGTTCCTGAAGGTGACCGCAAGTGAGCAAAAACCAGGTGTAGAAAGGGGGTTGGCGGGTTGGATTTATGGGTATTAATGGCTGCTCAATGGCAAAAATGAAAAAGATCCTATCCCCAGGGAAAGGCCTTTTTGTATTTCCAAGACAGGGACTGTCCGACTGGGCTTGTGGCAGCTGGGGTGCTGGAGAACATGGGCAGGGTCAAGTGTATGGCTGTTCACAAGCACAGCAAGGTGCTCCCCAGCTCAGGCTTTCTGCTCTGGGCATTGCCCTCCATGCCCTATCTCCAGAGGCCATTTGCTCGTGGCCCTTTCCCCCTGCACCAGAGAGTTGTCTATAAGGGAGACAATCTGGCCAAAGGCTGAGGGGTGACTTGGGTGGGGCGTGCGGGCAGAGGCAAAGCCTACCCTGGTGGCCATGCCCGCGCTGTCTGCCATGCTGCTGTGTTCGTCGGTCAAGTCTTTTTTTTTTTTTTTTTT
>NW_017728935.1:1690291-1705032 GCF_001723895.1 Crocodylus porosus | reverse complement strand
TTTGGTAAAAAAAAAAAAAAAAAAAATCCAGTTTCTCCTGCCTTCCCTCCGCCCCTCACACTGTCCCCACCACGCTTTAGCAGGGTGACCTTCAAGAGTCCAGGGGCGGTGCTTGCACTTCCACAGCGAGAAGCTTGTCCCCATGCTGCC
Organism: Crocodylus porosus; assembly: GCF_001723895.1. Taxonomy (NCBI): domain Eukaryota; kingdom Metazoa; phylum Chordata; order Crocodylia; family Crocodylidae; genus Crocodylus; species Crocodylus porosus. Next base: position 1,704,882 of record NW_017728935.1, on the reverse strand, counting down.
CTTGATCCCAGGGTTGGATGAAAGGAGGATAGACCACGCGCACCGAGGAAGAACCCGGCTTCCATGGTATGCAGTGGGGGAGCAGCTTCTCCGGGCTCCCAGGCTGTGGCCTGAAGGAACCGAAGCCATAGTGGCCTATGAGGCTGATGGAGAGCAGCAAGATGCAAAGGGCCAGCACCGTCAAGATGCTCTGCCTACTCTCCAGGTACCTATAGCGATAGCTGGCCTCTTTAGTCCTGGCATTCACACAGGCCGCCTTGGTCTGCAAGTCTACAAATACCAGGTGAAGGCAGGCCCAGTACTCAGTGTCCTGGTGGAGCCGGGTGATGTTGTACGTGTGGGTGCCTGCAGGGATCCGAGCTACGTTGGTGAGGTCCACGCTGGAGCTGAAAGCAAAGCTGGACCAGGTGAGGTTGGAGGAGACGGTGTTGAGGTGCGGCTTCCACGTCACCAGGATGTGATAGGCCTGAACTTCCTTCACCAGGAGCTCCAGGCTGTCCTCGCTGACAGGGAAGGAGCTGTTGACCGTCAGCCTGATGGTCTTCGTGTCGGCACCGATGAGGTTGTGGGCCACACACGTGTACAACCCGGCCTCCCGTGCAGTGATCTGGTGAATCTCCAGAGTCCCTTCAGGGTGCACCGTGAACCGCCCATCTTGGGAGTAGGGGATCAACTTGACCCCCGACGGCGTGACCCAGTAGATCTCTGGCTCGGGTTCGGCCAGGGCCCTGCAGTGCAGTGAGATGTTCTCGCTGTCTGCCACCTCCACGCGGGAGGGGAGGCTCCTGGCGGAGATGAGGGGGAGGCACCGGTCGGTCATTTCCCGGAAGGGCACGTCCCGGATGTGCCTCCTCTGCAGGTCCGGGGGCTCGGCGCACAGCGTGGACTGCGGCTCGATGAAGCGGATGTGGTTCTCGGTGCTGTTGACCCAGCGGATGACGCAGTCGCAGCGGATGGGGTTGCTGTGGATGCTGATCTCCTGCAGGTTGGGTAGGGACTCCACTGTCTGCTTATGCAAGGCACTTAGGGCGTTGTTGTTGAGCATGAGGGTTTCCATTTGGGGGAGGTGGTGGAAAGCACTGGGGTGGATGAAGGACAGCTTGGGGTTGTTGGTCACATCCAGCTTGGTCAGCTCCGGGAGGTTGATCAAGGCAAACTTGTCTATGGAAACCAGCTCCTCCATGTTGTTCAGTCCCAGCTCCTTGAGGTGCAGCATGTTGGTGAAGTCACTCTGCTTAATCCTCTGGAGCGGGTTTTTATTCAGGTCCAGGAATTTAAGGCCGGGGACTTGCTGCAGTGCCCGTTTGGGGACATTCATCAGCTTGTTGTCATAGAAGGACAAGCTCTCCAAGCTTCTCAGGCCCTCCAGGGCATAGTCTGAGATCTCCCTCAGGTTCATCCCAGCCAGAACCAAGCTCCTCAGGTTCGACAGCGGCCTGAAGTTCATATCCAAGATGGCATCCACCTTGTTGCCCCCGATCATGAGGATCTCTAGGCTGGGGAGCATCTGGAACCAGCGGCTGTCGACCGTCCTCAGCAGATTCGAGTTCAGGTGGAGTCGAAGGAGGTTACCGAGCCCCGAGAAGGCCCTGGGGGAAATCCTGCGCAGCTGGTTGTGGTTCAGGTACAGCTCCTGGAGGTTGGCCAGGCCAGAGAAGCTGTTATCGGGCAACTCGGCCAGCTGGTTCTCTTCCAGGTGGAGGCTCAGCAGCTGGGGCATGTTCTTCAGGCCGAAGTCCCAGACGCTGGAGAAGCTATTCTGCGACAGGTCCAGCTCGGTGAGGTTTTTCAGATAGTCCAGCTCACTCTGGTCGATCCTCGCGATGTTGTTGCTTTGCAAGAGCAGGGTCTGGGTCCCCTCTGGCAAGCTCTCAGGCACCGTGGAGATGAACAAGTCATTGCAGTCCACCGTGGTCGCCTCCCTGTAGGCGGACCGGGGGGTGTACCATGGCCTGATCTGGCAGATGCACTGCAGCGGGCATTTGACCTTCCAGGGCACGATGGGGATGGCTGCAACAGTTGCCACACAGAGGAAAAGCAAGTTCATTTGAAAGTGTCTCATTTTTAATGGGCAAGACCGAGCTCCTCCCAAGACGAAAACATTCATTGGGCACATCCAGAACTGGGCATGGGGAGACGGCGTGGTGGAAGCAGAGCAAGCAGAAAAAACCCACGCCCCACTAGGCCCTCTACCCTTCACAGTGTGCTCCCAGGGTGCTACTGTCCCCGTGCAAGGCGGCCCAGCCTGGCCTTCCCAGCGGAAGAGGTCATAATACGCTGGGCAACACGTGGGCCTCTAGTCAAAGCTTCTCCTCTTTCTCCTCCCGAAGCCAATCATTTTGGCACGTGGCTGCATGTTTGGGGTTCTTCCTCAAGGTCATTCCTGCAAGAGACCAAACAAGGGTGCGTGAGAGGAGAATCGTGCAAAGGGCAAACAGGCGAGATGGGGGGAAAGGCTGATGGAGAGAACTAGGGGAAGGCTGGTGTCATGCTGGAAGCACCAAGCAGGGGAGATCTGGGCTGAGCTCTTGGCTCTGCTGCAGGCTATATGTGGGACTTTGGAAATACTGCGTCATCTCTGCACCTCCTCCTTTCTATACAAGGGGTCTGGATTCATACTTCTCCTCTCCCATCCTTTGTCTATCTTGTCTGTTCCTTGAGCTGGGCCTATCTCTTGCTAGGTGAATGTGTGATGCCTTGATCTCAACAGCATCTTCTAGACGCTGCTGTCATACAAATGCCGATCATCCCTTTCTTTACTGAGCTCCATTAAAGAACAGAGAAGAGTCTGAATGAAGACCTTGGAAATCAGCACCCTTGATTTTAGTGTCTCAGGGCCTGTTCCCGCCATTGGGATGGGTCCCTTAGCCAACCCAGGCTTCTGGATCTCCATGTTCCCTGGACTTTGAGCATGTTCAGGCCTAGATACCAGGCATCTGGTCTTGGACCCATCTCTGCTAATGTAAATGGCTAATGTTCGAGCTACGGAGGAAAGCAGCTTAGATTCAGTCTTGTTAGTCAGGGCAGAATGTAAGTGTGGTGTAATAGGGTATTTGGAGGGAAAAAAAACAATACAACAAGGCTGTTGGAAGGGGATTTTGCCTTGGAGGCATAAGCCAACTAATTGGGTCAAGGAGAAATGTGTCCCCAAGGGAAATTATCCCATAACTGTTCCCTTCAAAACTTCATGCACCTTCCTTTGAAAGAGCTGCTGTCGGAGCACGGGCAAGGGCACGTTGCTAGGCCAGCTGGGTCTCCGGCCACATCCAGGCAGGCCAGTAGCTCCAGCAGGTCTTTATAAAGGGCTGAAAGAATCAGCCTGTCTGTGGACTGAGCCGGGAACCAAGGGACGGCGATGTGTGAGCACTGGGGCACAAGGAGGTGTGGGGGCTTTCTGGGGACTGAATCCTACATCCAGGCAAACATCTGCTGGTGTGACCCCAAAGCAGGAAGAAAGCTTTCGAAGAGTGATAAAAACCCCTGCCATCCATTCCCTCTATCCAGAGGGACAAAATAAAAGGGGCGGGGGGCAGCTAGATGTAAACTCAGGAAGCGCCTCGTTTGCTGAAGAGGAAGATCATGGCAAATGCATGACTTGCACACTTTCAGAGAGCAGCCTGCAGGCAATCCTTCAGACGCTCCACAGTCAAGTGTGACTAATGCACGGCGCTGCCCAGGGGGGCACTCTAATCAGAGAGGCCTCCTGGGGGGGGCGAGACGTATCTCGACTGAAAAGCCTTGTTGCCCCTTGATTACCCGCCCCCGTGGCATCACCATTGCTGTGATTATTGTGGGGTCCTGCAAGGCTCCCCGTGGAAAGGAGATGAGGGGAATGAGTCAGACTGTCATTGCCCCTTGCCATCGGAAAGGCGGTAATTGCTAGCGGGAACTGTGCAGCGGGGGCTCTGACGCACCAGCTGTTTTCTGGTCTGAATACAGGGGGAGAACGCAGATCTTTTTGGGGGAAAAGATCTGACAGGTTCAGCGCTGGGGGAAACCACTGTTTGCTCACTGAGCTCAGTCCAATCTTCTTAACCTAACACAAGCCATGCCAGACTGGGTAAGACCATGGGTTAACCATCCCTGGAGCCCGTGTCTCTTTGGGGCTCAGAGTGGATGCTACGGGGAAGAGTATTCAAGCAGGGCCTATGCAGACGGATCTGTCCCCTGTTCCCTCTCCCCCTGCAGCGTCTCGCATTCAGAGGCCTGGAAAGTCCTAACATGGAGGCTGCATGCCTAATGATCACGTTTAATCCCCACTGATGGACCTGTCCTCCACAGAGTTGTCCAACTGGTTAAATTACCAGCCTCTGCCAGGTAGCTAATGTTGGGAGATTGGATATATTGAAAATTCCCCTATATGTCCTAAACCTCCAGATTGCTTTCATTTCCCCCATCTGACTCAGAGAAAGGAGGCTTAACTGGAGGGCTGCAGACCCAGGAGACTTGTGAGGACCACAGACATTACAGGCGTGTAAATCATATGCCAAGAACTTTATGCCAACCAAGAAAATCCCCTTCCATGAGCATGCCTTGCTTCCTCAGCCCCCCTTCCAAGGCGTCCTGGTAGGGCTCACCCTGTTGAGTCCAAAGGCATGGTTTTAACCAAGGCCCTTGAAGTCCAAGAGCTTGCGTCTCAACCGCTTGGGCTCGTGTTTCTCATAATGGAGCCCAGGCTCTACTTCTCACACCTTTCCCTCTTGGTAATTTATGCTGCTTACTCTTTGCCACTGACTTTTGTATGGGTGGCTGCTATGGGAAGAGAGGACGCCAGAAAGGGACGAGGGGTTACAGGAGGACTCGGTGTTTCTATGCTGTTGTGTTCCCTGACGGCCAAACCCAGGAGGGAAAGGTGTCAGGTGGCAAACACAGGGAGGAGTAGAGGAGGCTGTTTCAGCATGAGGCTCTCAAGCCTCTTTACAGGGGGCTCAGGTGTCTGTGGGAGCAGGTGACAATGAACTGGGTTTGATTTTCAACTCTTATTCCCCCCCACCCTGTTGGATACCACAATCCTAAGCACCACATAGAAATGGATGCAGAAATGAATAGTAGATTATAACCAAACTCACTGCAAGCAAATGAGACCTGTGGGAAGCAAGAGTAGAGGGGGGCAAGAGCTGGACCCTGTAACCTGCCCCTCCACTTGCCAAAAGAGCAGGGCAGCTCTGGGGCATGGGCTTCTCTACAAGTCACTTATATGAGCACAAAAACACCATTTCTGAAATTCATCTTATGGTATATAGGCTCTCTCTTGCCCCAATACCGACTCATGTGCGCCTCATCGGCTCAGTCCATCATTGACTCTGCACCCGTCACGTCCTCCTGTGCATTTATACCACTTAGCCAAGTACCTCACAGATTTATTAAGACTAAATGAAGGCTTATATAATCAATCCTTAGTTTTCCCTTCTATTGCCTACCCCAAGGCTGAGTTAGGCTTGCCTCAGCTTTAGTTAACTCCTCTTCATTGTGTGCACAGGCAAGGCTTTCTTTTTTTTTTTTTTTCAGAAGAAAGGGAACGCCAGGCATTTCAGTCTGATGCTAATAATCCTCCAGGCTTTACTTTTGGCTCTCACAACAGACTCCCAGCTTTCTGATAAGGGAGCTGAGAATAGCAGTCGCCAGTACTAAATATTATGGCAATGCCACGAGGGGGCTCTGCAAGCACCAGCCACTTACTGCTACACCTCTCATCGCGTGGCAGGACATACCATTACATGCGATACACTGTACCTCTAAAAACCACTAAGCATTTTGGGAACTGGCTGGCTCAGGGAATTGCCAATAGACTGCAAAGTCAACCTTTAGGGAAATGACAGTGTCTGAGTGTGTATATACAGCATTTAACACGAAAAGGGCCTTAATCAAGGATGGGGCTTTAGAGATGCTACGAGCCCATCAATAAATAATGAAATTGCGGCTGTATGAAGCAAGCTCCCCTCTGTGGGCCCTTTGCTAATCACATCTCTTCTTTAGCTTCTCTATTAGCTGCAATTACTAGATCCATTACACCAATTGACTGGCTCCTATGCAGTGCTGGTGCTAATCATGAGTGACAGGCAGGGAATCAGTAATAATGAATGATGGGCAGAGAATGGGTAACGAGTGATGGACAGATGACATTCTGCAGATCTGACTGCTATAGGGTTTGGTGCCTGTGCAGCAAAGCTGTCAGTGTTCCTGGAGTAACCCCAGGGCCCCCTTGAACTACATGCCACCATATCCCTTTGCCAGCCACCGCCCCAAAGCACAGGTGCTGGTTTCAAGCGCTGAGCAATTGCAACAGCAAAGCTGCTGGGCACTGCAAATAGATGAGCTCCACCTACAAGGCTTCAGGGTGAGGAGGAGAGATGCAGTGGGGGAGACTCATCTTTCTGGCCAAGGCTGCAGGAGCTGGATGTCAGCTCCTTATGCCTCATAGGGAGCCACAGGAACAGTGCCAGGCCTGGGACACTTGGAGACTCTGCTAAAGATAAAGCATGCTTGCCTTTGGCATGGGTGTGTGACTGCATTATCTATGCCATCCCCCTCTCCTCACCTTCCCTGCTGGGTTGCTGTAACCATAGCTCTAAACCCTGCAATCTACTTCTCTGTGAAAAACCCTCCTCTGGCCAAAGGGCCAGCCTGCCTGTGCTCTGTACTCTACAGAAGTGCATGCACCCAGTGCAGCAAATATTGTTGGCTATGCTCCCTGCATAAGCCCATGTGCCTGCTCTATGGGGTATCTGAGAACCCCTCTGTGCATATGTGAAGAGCTCATCCCCAACCCAGACACCTTCCTTCCCTTCAAACCCCCACAGCCTGCTGGGAGCAGCCTCTTTATAAAACCTCCTGGCCCCCAGGTGTGGCTCACCCAGGAGCTGGATCCCAAGTGCTCCCCTGCAGCAAAGAAGGCAGGTAATATTTAACCCCAGCTATGCTGGACAAGATTTGGTTATTGCCTCATTCCCTAGCCAGAATAATGGCTTTGGGATTTTTTTTTTTTATATACAATTGAAGTGTTTCCTTTCTTGCTAGTATGCTGCTGTAGAATCTAATGGTGCCCAGTCCCATCCCTCTTGGCTTGGCGAGCTCCAGCAGGGAGGAGGCACAGGTAGCTTGAGGCCACTTTTTTGACATGCGTATTCTGGGGCTGGGCTGCCCAGATCAGGGGGCCTCACGGCTGCTCTAGCTTGTGCTAAGCTGCATCCGGCTGGCTGGAAGCTGGAGATACCTCAACCAGGCCCTTTCCCTCTCTGGCACCTTGAAAGCAGAGATGAGTTGAAAAGGATCTTGCTGGCAGGGAGTGCATCTTGCTCCATGTCTGAGCAAACTGTGTTCAATGTGTCACACGCTGATTTACCAAGGAGCTGATGGGTACTGCAGCCGGCAAGGGAACTCAGCTTATCTCCACGGTTTAACCTGACCTGATTCAGCGAGGCCAGTCAAAGGCCGGCTGGACTCTCTCGCGGTGCATCAAAGCTTGTTCGTATCAACTGACATTTATTTAAGGACCCGCTTATATTGCCGCTTAGCTGCAAATTAGTGTCCAGGTGGGATTCTGCACCAGTTTCCATTACTGGTTTGAAATGCTCCTTCAGGGTTATCAGTAGCACGTTCCCATGTCAAGTCCTTCCTAGTCTGTCAGCCATGGAGGCTCATGCTGTGTCTCGGGTTCAATTCTGGGAGACAGCTGGATGGTACCTAGTGAGCTGTGCTCCCAGTCACAGCAATCAAGCCATCTTCTTTTCTCTCAAATGCTGAGATTAAAAAAAAACAGCAGCCAGACCTGAACCCAGCCCTGGTCTTTGATTTCCAGCTTCCCTCTGACATATGCTGTAAAATAGGAATCAACCCCCGCCGCTGGGGCTCTCCCACATTTCAAAAAAGACCCTTGCACGCCATAAAAAGAAAAAACCAGCAAACAGGAACGGGAAGGAAGGGTCCTCTGAAAGCCACTCTATTTTACGGCTCCCCTGCTGTCCCTATAAAAGTCTTCCAATGCAAGATTTATTCAGCATCGAGTCACACCAGCCCCTGCACCCGAATCGATCCCGTGCACTTTCCCACTGTGAGGGCACTGGCTTTTAAACCACCTCCCGAAGAAACAGGACTCAGGAAGAGGCAGGCACTATTGCTGTTTGCATCTTTCCTGATGGACCTACATCTTTCTTTTCAAGTGTGTGGGCGCTTCTGCTGTGGTGAATCTCCCGGGCCACTGCAATACTACAGCAATTCTTTCCTCTCAAAAAAATAGCAGGGATGAGCATTTTCTGTTTCCCAAGATTGTGAACAAGAGCCCAGGAAAAGAACAGCCATTCAAAGCCAGCCTGTGGGACAGAGGCAGAAGCCCTGGTTTTTTGTTGAGAACATTTTGGGCTCTGCATTGTCATTAGATGATTGTATTTTTCCCGTGGTTTTTCAGAGCCCCAGGATTGGCCTGTGGAACTCACTGCCACAGGAGACTGTTGAGTTCAAGAGCTGATCAAGGGATGCTTGGGGGTATCACAGGTTGGGACTTGTGCATATTCAAGTTCTTCCTTCAGGCTTTAAATCAACCTCTAAGTCTTAGAAACCTCCATGAGACTTAGGGTGATGGGACTGTTTACCCTGCATCCATCTCAATGGTGTGTTTTCACCTTCCTCTAAAGTCCCTGGCCACAGTCAGAACAAGGATGTGGCCCTGGATGGAGCCAAGGTCTGATCAGATCAGGTGTTTCTGATGCAACTGTGTATTAATATTACTGCAGTGCCTCCATCTGAGGCTTGGGCCCATTGTGCTGGAGGCTCTTGGCTCAAAGTGCTGGCATGGATGAGGCCTCGGGAACCTCTCTACCAAAGAGAGTTGGGCTAAAAGTTGATTTTCAAGGGTCCCAAGGGATACAGCTTGAATGCTGAAACCTTCCACATAAGTCACTGCGCATCGTGAAGTATGTAGGTCTGGATCTGTGTAACGGCATGGGGACCAGCAAGGACCAGGTCCTGCAAGGTGCTCACAAGCTCCTTCCAAGACGTGGTCATCCATGAACACAGAGCAAGCCTCAGAGGGATGCGAGTGTCCACTGTGGTCAACCAGGTTTGGCCATGTGGCCTGGATGGTCCTAATGTTTGGGCCAGCATGCTGTATCCCTTGAGCCAGACAAAAGCTGCAGAGTTGTGATGCAGCCCCGGGGATTGTGAATGCCAGCGTAGTTCCCTCTGTCCTCACAGCCACTACCCTCTACCCCCACTTTGGTGTAACATGGTCCCACCAGGGCCACGCCGCTCTTTCACGCTCCCTGCACATCCGTGCTGGCACGCAGGCCCTTACACATCTCAATCCCACATCTGCACGTATGCTTGCAACGCCAGTGCTGCACCAAAGTGCCGCGAATGCTGGTGGGCGTGTGAGCGCTGAGCCGACGAAGGCCATCAGCATTCGAACCGCACGGCACCTGTACGCTCCGTAATTGCTGCCAAGGGGCCTCCTAATTGGCTGCAATGCCGTGAAGAGGTGCAGGATCAGGCGGGGAGGTGCTGAGGTCTCCCTCTCTTCTGTTTGCTTCCCTTTTCCTCCTCTGCTGACCCCTGCTTGCGCTGCTATCTCCTCCTGCACCTTCTTTCTTTCCCAACCATACCTGGGGCCTGCCCCCACTCTAGGCCTTTGCATTTCTTCTCTTCAGAGCTCCTCCATTCACTGCCTGCTTCTCTATGACTGAGACACTCAGGCTCACGCGCTGTCTCCCCCCGGTCGGCCTGCTGCTTGCTACCCCTCCTGTTTTCGACCAGCAGCAGGGAGTCTGCACACGACCGTTTCCAGAAGCTGGAGGGAGCAGGACTGGGTGCGACCGTGCCCTTCGCTGCGGGTGCGTAGAGACGAGGTAAACCAATGCCCTCTCCACCTTGTCGTCCTTCACCTTTTGCCTGCATGCTCCCCTCACCCCATCAAGACTGCCCTGCTAACCATTGTCTGTGGGGGAGCCCCTTTGGTCTCTGCCAGCTCCCAGCTGTCCCTTCATTTAACCATCCAGTGATTCAGGGCATCATACTATTTAATGCATTGCACTACAGATAATTTCCTAATGCCAATTAATTACCTAATGTCAATTAATGGAGGCTGAGGAGACCAGTGAAAGGAGGGATGGCAAGACATTTGCAGCCGGAACAGGGAAACTGCTTAATGTACAGGGTGGTGATGGTCCGGGACTGCTGAGGTCAAGGCCAGCGCCGCGGCTGACTGCAGCGGGGCCAGGGTTTGTAGATGTAGGGGCCGCAGTTCTGGGGGAGGTCTGCCCCTGCTCTCAGGATGCTCTGGGTTTATCTTTCTTAGGGGAAAAGTGTCGACTAACTGGTGCTAAGGTCCTGGAGAAGACAGGCAAATTCTAGCTCTAACAGGTATTAGCTAAGGTCAAGGTAAACCCAGTGCCCCCGTGAGTCTACCTTCACCAGCTACCACATGCAAACATGAGCTTTTATTCCCAGCAGCGTAGACTTGGCTCAGAGGAAAGGCTGAAGGAGCGATGCTGTCACTATGCGTGGAGGTCTGTGGAGCTGGTTCCATGCATGGCCCAGCAGCTGGGGGTGTTGGGTGGCTGCAGAGCAGAGCAGGCTCCTAGGTTGGTTTGTTCATGTTGCCAGATGAGCCCTCAGGTGATAGGCAGAGCACCAGAACAGAGCTGGCAGAGGCTGGAGCGGAGGGGTTTTGGCAAAGGGTTCACAACCACCCTGCTTGTGAAGATCAGTCCGTGCTCCACAGCCCTGAGTCACCGCCTCATCCCTGCTGCAGTCCTGGGCACAAGACTCTCACAACAGGGCTCCGTCCCACGCTGCAGCGCCTCACAGCTCCGTGCCTGGTCCTCCTGGCCCTCCCCCAGGCCTGCGAAGGCACTTCAACCCGCGGCTGTCCTCCTCCATGCAGCCAGCTCTGCTCACAGGTCTGGATCCTGCCTGATCACCCCTTCTGGTCATCACCTCCTGCACTGGCAGAGGTGTCCCCGCACAGTGTTGAGCGGGAACACGCGATAGCAAAATAATGGACATCAAAAGCTAAGTAAAAACAACTCCTCATCCATAACGTCTTCTGAAATCTGCAACACCATCTCAGCTGCCCCGGCAGGTGAGAGCAACTCTTTGCACTAGCAGCCTCGCTAAACCCATTAGCAGCACGTTCCCTGTTTATTTAGTGAAATGATTGAGTTTAGCACTTTACCAGGATAATGATAATGGCTTTTATTTACATAGCACTTCTTACTCACTCTTACTTTCTCTCTCCCTCTGACACACACACACGCGCGCGCGCATGCGCCTTTCTTTTGTGATGTTTCCCAAGATCACAGCTATCCTGCTTTAAATTCACACCCTTCCTCTCTTGTGGAAGGATTTTCAGGTGCAGACAAGCTCTTCTTCTGTGGATGTGTGTGCGTATGAATGCATACACCTACGTATACGTGGATGTATGCATACATGCACACAAATACACACACACATATAAATATGCATATCCTTCAACACATGGACCAACACCAGTCTTGGACAGATCTAAGGAAGGTAGATCAGTCAAGGGCTGTTGGCTAGAGCAGCCAGGGATGTAACCAACTGCTGGTGACTGGAGGGACGGCTCTTACACAGGCCCCTGTTCTTTATACGCCTTCTCCAAAGCATCCGCTACTTGCCGCTGTTACAAGCCGGAGCCTAGGCTAGGCGGTCCTCCGGTTGGAAGCGGTACGGCTGTTCCTCCGTCCTTGACTTCTGACCTTCAATATGAACCTCTCCCACTTGAGCTAAAGTGGTGACTTTGCAATGCAGGCACTGGGGGCGGCGTGTATGCGGTCACGCTAGGACAGGATACAAAACAGGCCGTGCGAGGATATTCCATACCTGCTTCTTTCCCCAGTCCCTCGCTCCCTCGCGCTCCTCTGCACTGCTTACCCATTAGCATGCACAGAGGACGGGGAGCCTTCTGTCTGGGGCTCTAGGCAGCTCCTTCCCCCTCTGTTCTCTCACGTTGCCATTGTCTTCTTTGAGGTCCCAACAGGTGAGAGCTTGTTAACACTCCAAACCACGCTGCTCTCCCTTGCAGAGAGCTACGGAGGAGGTGGCCCTAGGTAAAGCTCCATCAAATGCGCTCCCCGTAGATTATAAAGCATTAGGCTACAGGACATGTCCTCTCCTTTCTCTCTCTCTCTCTCTCTCCTGTCCTAAATTGATCGGATAAGCACTTGTTCAGCAGCTCTGGTAGGAAATGCTTACAAGCCACTTAGGCTTTTATCATCTGAAAAGCTGCCAGGTTCTACCACCACCATGTTGTGACAACGCGGCGCAAAGGGAGCTTCTGCGCACAGGACCCAGGCACTGGCAGGGGGGCTCCTGCAGCAACCCGGCCGGCTGGCTGGGGTGAGGGGGAGTGTGGGCAGGTCTGTGCGGGCTGGTTGACATCCCGCGTGCCTAGCCCCAGCAGTTCAGCACAGCCTTTGCAACCCTTGCTGCTGCGTAGCTGGAAGTCAGTAGGTAGATTTTTAGCCCCTGGAACTAGGAAGACTCAGGCCTCACTGCAAATGCTGCTGATACAGTCGCTGAGCTGGGGGGACCGTCCGTGCTGCAGGCAGGCCCCCTCACACCCGCATGGTAACACCTGTAGGACCCAGGTGTCCATTGCAGCCCTTCCATCACCCTCGCACCACCAGACCATTGCAGCTACACCTGCCCCATCCCACCCACTTCATGGAGCAAGCCACACACACCCTCACCACCCTCTCTGTACCATCCCTCTTTCCTCGGCACTCGCTGTCTCACGCCCGCGCCGTTACACCTACACCATTGCATTCACAAGCACTCCCTCCTACCCACATCTTCACTGTCATGTAGACTCCTTCGCTCTCACACCCACAGGATTTTAGCAGCGTGCTGCTGGCAACACCCAGCCATGCAAAACAGCTCCACAATAGGCAGGTTTTAACATTGTGAACCTGTTTCCAGAGTCCACGGACCTCTGGATCTTGGGTTGGTTCTTCTTTCATTACCAATTGTCCTTCTGTGCTGACCCTGCCTGAATAACATGACAGCTCCTTTAGCCTCCCTGCTCTATATCAGCTCCTCTCCAGAATGAGACGTCACCTTTCACTCTTGGGCTTCCTCCTGCTGTCAGCAAAGGGACTGGGTTTGCAAGGTGGGGAGTGGGGGGGCACATGGCTGCCACAGTGATGGAAGTGAAAGCTGGCGCTGTTTTTAAACAGAGTTTGTCTTTGGCATCCAGGTAGAAGCTCAAGTCAGTCTGGACCAACCACAAGAACTACACGACCAATACGTGCAAGTTGTATTGCCTCTGTATAAACTCATGGAGATCCAGTTCCCGCAGACAGGGCATGACCTCGGTGGGGTCTGTACCAAGTCACAGGAAAAGGAAAAGGAGAACCACAGCTCAGCAGACATGGCAGTGTATTAGGTCACTAGGGCAGGCCCCTTGAACATGGTGCATGGAAAGGAGGAGAGCAGTCCTGCTCACTCCTGTGTAGTCTGTACACATTGTGCTTGTACTTATCTCCCCACGTGCCAGTGCTGCCAAAGCACCCTCATACTGCGTGCAGCTTTTGCACGCTGGCACCCGCTGGGATCTTGTGGGATGAGCACGGATTTAAGCCAAGACGGGTGGGACCAGGCTCCGCAGGGATGGGCACCTCCAGGAGGGCACAATCATAACAGTCCAAGTTCAAGGTCCGTCCCAGGTCTGGACAGCTCACCAGAGCCATGTGGTTGAGGTGCCTTGTGTCTGTAGCACGTTGGGGAGTGATGCAGCCAGCATCATGTTCAGGCGCGCTGGGCTCCCCAAGCCTGGGAGCCGGCCTGCAGCTGGGTCCAGAGGAGGCCTTGGGCACAAGGCTGGAGGAGGGCCGGGCAGGAGGTTGTTATTCCCTTCTCTGCCGTGAGACGGAGCTCAGCTCCTGAGGTCGCAGCTTCACCCTGTCTCTCACCTCACATTCACATCAGTCCGGCTTGGTCCGTAGCAAAGCGGGGGCGGACGCCGCTCTCTCCCCGCACAGCGCAGCACTCTGAGGACCTGAGTCTTCCTCAGGGCAGGCTCTGTCCACCCCGGGCTCCTGCCATGAGCTGCCTCTGGCTCTTAAGGCCGTTTGGGAGGCTCTGAGTGGGCTGAAGGCAGGTCTGTCTGAATACGAGACTGCCGGCGGGGTCTCAGAGCTGCCCCCGCTGCGGGCACGGCCCTGGGGATGCAGCGGTGCCGTGTAGGTGGTACCACGTGCTCTCCCCCCTCCCCGTGTGGCAGCAGAGCCTGGGCAGGGAGCCTGGCTACAGAGCCTGGGTTCTCATTGCCCAGCCCCTCAGGCTGTTTTGCAAGGCCTACTGCAATCTCCTGGCCTACGTGGAGCAGTCTGCGCCCACGAAGGGTCAGACGGGGGGGTATGTGTGCTTTTGGCATTAGCTTTCCACCCCTCCTAGGCCTCCACGGCTGGACAACACCTCGGCAGCCCTCTGCCAAGGCGTGGGGTCTAGGCAGCTGGGAGAGCGATGCCCTAAGTAGAAAGAAAGGGCAAGGTTACCCCCAAGGATCAGGGCCACGGGGAACGAGGTGCCAGGAAGGAAACCGGCAGAAACCTGCTGACGCCCCCCCTCCCCCTCCC
>NW_017728935.1:1617879-1690191 GCF_001723895.1 Crocodylus porosus | reverse complement strand
TCCCCCTCCCCCCCCTCCCCAGAGAGGCTTGGCTTATGCTGCAGAAACCCAGCAGGGCGACAGTCATACTCCAGCTGTGACCCGTGATGGATCACCCCCGGCCTGTGTTGTGCTGACTGCGACAGCCTTAGTGTTGGGCTGAGGCGTCGCAAACATATGGCCGGAGTAATCGAGTTTAACTTTGATAAACTCCAATCTCTTGGTGGGGAGATAAACCGCAGCAATGAGGAAAGGAGAGGGAGGGAGGGAAAGGGGAGCACGCACCCGGCAAGTTGCACACAGAGCACTTGCGCTCCGGGTGACAAATACTCCTTAAAGGGCTCCTGCTGGGCTGTACGAAGCCTGATATTTTACCCCGAACCTATTAAAGTGCCAGGTGCTTTTTTTTTCTAGCCCTCTCTATTCCATCACCGCTGCCTGCGACCGAGCCGGCAGCTGCGAAGGGGCTCTGCCGCCGTCGTGCTTGGAGCAGGGAGGGTGGAGCGTGTGCAGGGATCGTGGGGAGGCCAGCAAGGATCCCGGGTTGGTCTGGGCGGCAGGAGAGAGAAGAGTGATAAAAGGTGTGACCAGAAGGGACTTGCCCGCAGCTGGTGCTGCATCCGCTGGGCAGTGGAGGCGGCAGGCTGATGACGGGCACTTGACCCTGGGGCTGTTTCTATGGTCAGCCCAGCCCCAGCGCCCGGTATAGCAGCTTGCAACACAATTGTGTCCCCCTGCCAAAGACAGCTCTGCACAGGAAGCAGCCCCTGGAGCAAGGGAGCTGAGTTTCCAGGACACCCACTGCAGACGGGCTGCGGCAGGTGAAGGCAACACTAAGCCATCGCCGCACCCTCCAGATTCAGGGGGACTAGATGAGCCGCAATAGCCCTCAGTCACTTTGGGCCCGGAGTCCCTGAAGAGCCCTGTGTGATGGTCCCGATTCAATCTACTCCACCTGACCACGGTCCTCTGTGTTGAGGTGGTAAATACCCACAGCCCCCATAGACCTCATCGAAAATGAGGGTTGAAGGGACCTCTACTCCAACCCCCTGCTCCAAGCAGGACCAGCCCCAACTCCATCATCCCCGCCAAAGCTTTGTCTAGCCACGTCTTAAAAACCTCCAAGGATGAAGATGTCACAGCCTCTCTAGGTAACCCGTTCCACTGCTTTACTACCCTCCTAGTGAGAAAGTTTTTCCTAATATCTCACCTCAACTCCCCTTGCTGCAGCTTGAGCCCATCGCTCCTTGTTCTGCCGTCTGCCACCGCCGAGAACAGCCCAGCTCCGTCCTCTTTGCAGCCCCCCTGCAGGGAGGTGAAGGCTGCTATCAAATCCCCGCTCAGTCTTGTCTTCTGCAGACTAAATAAGCCCACGTCCCTCTGCCTCTCCTCATACATCATGTGCCCCAGCCCCCAAACCATTTCTGTTGCCCTCAGTGAAACCTCTCCTGACTGGCACATTAGGCAAACGCACAGCAGTGCAAGAGCTCCAGAGCGGCAGCAAGTGCCTCCAGAACAAGATGGGATTTGAGAAACTCTTGTCTTAACAGACACTGCCATGATGGTCTCTGCCCAGAGCACCAGCCCCCACCACCCTTGGGTCAAATGATGCCCCCTCTCTTGTTTACACACTCTGCTCCAGAAAAACTGGCCTGGGAGAGTGGCAGGATTAATTCCTGTGCTGAAATAAAACTGCGGCGGGTAGTAAGGAGCCTGTTGGTCGTCATTTATTAGTTACGCAACCTGGAATGAAGTCTGCCTCATTATTTCTTAATTAGGAACCGAAGATGCCTGTAGGTAGCATGCAAAGTCATTTAGTGTTTTATTGCACTGCACCAAAAAGTGGCTGCGGGGGGGACGGGGAAGCTTCTCCGGTGTGGGGAGTGCCAGGCGAGATGCTGGTGCTGGGCTGGCGCTGTGAAGAGAGGTCTCTTCTGGGATATGAGGTGGGCAGTCCTTTTCCTACTTGAGGATCTCCAAGCCCTCTGTGGAGCTGGAGGGGGTGGTATTAATCCCTTGCTGGAGATGGGATTATGCATCCTGCAGCCCCTTCCATGACTGTGCAATCCAGCTCCGGCTGTTAGCTGGGCTGGGAGCCAGGAGAAACCACAGGGTCTGCCTGAGACCCAGTCGTGAATCCTCCCTATGCCTATGGCAGCCCTGACTCCTGGAGTAACTTAGGTGCAGTTATAGCAGTGTTGCAGCCTTGCCTTCCAGGGGGTCCGCCACTGGGATTTCCACCCCAGGCCATGCATGGACCACATACCCAGAAGGTGACAGGGGCCCTGGCCAGCTTGTACAGTGTTTGCAATGCTGTGGCTCCAGACCCAGCTGAGCTGCCAGTCCGGTGGGTGAACCAAAGGCTTCACTACACCTCCCGGCTTCCCACTGCAAGGCGTCTCTCTCGGCCGACCGGAGATAGGACCCGGGGCTGGCTGGTGGCGGGGCTGGCATTCCCGTCTGCTCCTACTGAAGATCCCAAAGATTTTTTCCCCGACAAGACCTTGTTCATCTCGCCATTCTGGCTGGATTCGTACTGACCGGTGGCTCCAGACAGAATAAACCCATCTCCCTTCTGCCGTCCTCGCTGGGTGCAGTCTTCAGCCTGTTCTGTCCTTTCCTCCCCAGAAATGGCTGCAACTGCAAGCCAAGGTGATGCTTTTGAAGCAGCCAGGTGCTTTGAGTCGAAAGAAACCTGGGAGATGGCTTGAGGCAGCTCTCAGGAAATTCAATGGAGATGCACCAAGCTTAGGCCTAAGTGGAGAAGGCGCTGCCTCCTTAGCTCTGGGGAAGAGCAGGGCTCCCTGCAGGCTGCCTGCACTCCACTCTTCCCTGTTTCCAGGGGGTTGTAGGCTCTGATTCCAGGTTTTAAGAGATGTTTTTATTATCATCATCCATGGTTCGAAAGCCTCACCCCGCAGCGCTGCGTGCTGGAGGCTGGGACAGAGACGAGCGCTTCCTATGTGACTGGGGTTTCAATGGAGAAAGCGTGTGACACCCGCTCGAGCTGCACTGCCCTGCCACAGCCACGAGTCTCCAGCCAAGAAGCCAGCCAGGACTTGGCAACTCATTATTCAAGCCCTTGCTGCCTTCAGCGAGTGGCAGCTGAGATGCAGCCTATGCTGGGGGGAGGGCAGCGCTGTGGAGATGCTTGAGCATCGGGGTTTGTGCAGGTAGAAGCCCCTCTGTTGTAGCCCATACCTGGCTGGGAAAGGGAGGGCTATAGAAGAGAGACCCCTGGGGAGAGGTGGGGAGTGCTCGAGGGTGGGTGGCCCCGACCATGCTGGGGAGATGGCCTCCTGCTAACCCTCTTAGCAGAGCTCAGGGCACAAAACAACCCTTTAGAGCTGCAGGAGACAAGATTTTGACAGCCTGACAAATAGAGGGGTCAGGCCATGGCAGTTGCGGAGGCTGGTGGGGTCATTTGTACCTCCCAAAGAGCCCAACTTTCATCTCCGCTGTAAGACAGACTGATCCAGCTGGTGTCCTGACAGCCAGGCACAGCTGGAGGAGGGAAGACTTTCCATAAAGCTAAATAATGGGCTATGGTCACAACCCTGACCTATTTTTAAAAGTCAATAGAATCAGCGCTCAAAGGGAAAAGTGGTCATGTCCCCGCTTCTCCCACTGTATAAAATCGGTGCTGGATGCATGTGGTTCTTCGGGAAGGGAGAAGCAGATAGCAGGCTCATGCATAAATAAGCATACCCCAGACAATGGCATGGATGCTTCAGCTCAGACCTGCAAACCTCTCCTTTGCTATTCCACTCTTACCTTCTCTCCCCATGACTGCACTAGCAAGGTGTCTCCATGCTCACCTGCAGCCCTGTCTGCTGTTTCAGGCTGTTCCCCAGCAGGGACTGCCAACCTATCAACACCCCCGCCCAAAGCGGAGTGGAAATTGCTTGGGTTGAAATGTATTTTCTTTGGAAACCGAAGATGCCGACAGACCAAACGGTGCTGCAAATTTTGTGCGGAGCTTGTCAAAACAGATCAGCCAAAAAGGGAGAAAAAAATGGAAGCAAGGTGAAATGTTTTGCTGTTTAGGTCTGAAATATTCACTTTTTAAAAAAGTGTGAAAAGCTTAAACACAGAATGTCACGGGGTGGGTGGAATAA
The DNA here is from genome assembly GCF_001723895.1 of Crocodylus porosus. Classification (NCBI taxonomy): domain Eukaryota; kingdom Metazoa; phylum Chordata; order Crocodylia; family Crocodylidae; genus Crocodylus; species Crocodylus porosus. Next base: position 1,686,094 of record NW_017728935.1, on the reverse strand, counting down.
AATGTTTCATCTGACCCCAAACCATTGTTTTATAACGCTTGGTTTCACCTGAAGAAATGCAAACTGTTCGTTCCGGCCTGCCTGGATATAAACATTTTCCAGGTTGGTGACCTGAAAAAATCAGTCACTTGCACAGCTCAGTGACCAGGCCCACAATCCCCCACTGCTCACGTCCTGCTCACAACCACCCCTGTCCTCCTAGGATGCTGAGATGGTTTATAAAGGTATCTGCAATGCTGAGCCAGCTCTTCGGTGCACTCATCCCCACTGGTGATGCTAGGCCCTCCCAAATCATATTTAGGTAGAACAACCCGCCGTACAAATATACAGCTTGTCTTCATTGCAAAACACCGTATGGTTAAAACAACGGGGCTCTGAGACTGGATGAATTGGTGCAGCAGGGAAGCTGGAGTCCTCCAGGCAGGGCGAGGCAACGTGCAGATTGTGGGGGTCACAGCCAAGCAAGTGTTGCACGTGCAGAAGGCCGGCTAGGCTGGCCGACCATACGCTGGGGACGACTGGCAGCGCTACGCAGCCATCGCAATCTGCTCCTGCCTTTGTGCAGCATGGACGACTGCGGCTTCTGCGCTGCCTGTCCGCAGTGCAAGGAGATGGGGAGCCCTACCGAGCCATGCTGGAGGAGGGAACGTGTCAAGGCCATGCTTCCAGGAAACCTCCCTGCTCCCAGAGTCCTTCAAAGAGAGAGAGAGAGAGAGAGAGAGGAAGGAAGACTTGCCTAATTATATTGTTGGAGATGGCAGGGAGTAGCTATTTTAAAAGGAAAAAGGAAATAATCAGGCTAATCCCTGGGCCCACACGGCAGACCTGATCTGCTTTGTACCTCCCCTCTGCCACTCATTACAGGCACCACCTGGCCGCGGTTACTGCTCCATTCGCCAAAAGAAATGCAAATCCCTTTCCTTGACCTTGACTGCAATGCTGGCAGAGGAGTAGAGAAACCGCTTCGCCAGGGAATATTGTGGCGGGGGAGGCAGGGACTGCAGAGGTCTTACAGAGGTCATTCACGCTTTGACCCCATGGGCGTGCATGGACCCGAACAATCACAGCCTACATTTGGTGTGGAAGGTGAGCGTCCACCCACAGGAGGAGCAGCAGCATTTTGGGGCTAAATCTAAATAACTGCATATTATTATTAGTAGTAGTAGTAGTCGGAATGGTGGTGGTATCATTATCACTGCTATGAATAATGATTAATAATGACATTACTATTATTACCACTACTACTATTATCATTAGTATTGTTAATTATAATAATAACATAATTATTAATAACAATGATATTATTGTTGTTGTTGTTATCATCATCATGCCACTTATAACACCTGGCCATAGCCCAGAACCCCATTGTGCTAGGTGCTGTACAGACCCAGAACAGAAAGAGCCCCCCACACTTCTAGTATAACAGTTCATCTGGACCACCCTCCAAACAGCCTTCCTGTATCATCGCTGTGAGCTGCAGCCACTACAGGGGTGACAGATATACCAAAATGATAGTCAGGCCTTAAACCTACCAGCCATTAGATAGATAATTTGCTGATAAATATATTGCCGTGAATGATGATTCTTGCACAAGTTAATGAGCTCGCAGCCTGGGCACAGAAATTTGCAACAGAACTCTTTTGCAAGTCCCCGAGGACTGATTGGCGGTCATAAAGATGTAGCGCCGGGGAAAAAAACAGATAATTTGAATCCTATTAAAAGTTGCAAAATAAAAGCAGAGATTTTCACTGATGCCCTGCCCCCCAAAGCTGTGAGAGTGCAGGCTGGAAGTCTCCACCCCTGGCCCCATCCCTAGTAGTGACACCCTTTCTGCCAGGGTGCTAATGAGGTGGGAAGCAGTGAGAAGTCAGGCTTGGGGCAGAAGCAGGTCTGAGGTATTGCAGGCAGCAGTGCCAGCTGCTCATGATAAGGTGGTATTAAACTAGAAATGTGTGAACCAGAAAAGACTGGGAGGATCACACTGCATAAACGCATCCCCTGCCTGGTTGCTTCTCCCCACCTTATCTGAATGAAAGGGGAAATCAAGCCAGCAGGTACTCTCTGATGCATTTCTATTAAGAAGCTGCTTACAAAGCTGTCATCATCATCACCTCACAAGCACTGATGGGTTTACTTTCAGCCACTGTTGGAGCGGGGGAAGGATTTCTTCCATTTACAAGGGAAAAGAGACCATGGATCAAGAGATCTGCCCAGAGCAAAGCCCGGCATCACACCCACATTTCTTGAGTCCCAGCCTAGTGCCTTTAAATGAAAGCCTTGAAAGAAAAGAAGGATCTGGATAATTGTGGACCTCCCCAAAGGCAACTGAGTGCTGGGTGAAGTGCTGAGCTGAAACTATTTCAGCTAAACTCAGGTCTCTCTGGGGTGTGAGGCCTCCAGTGCTATGAGGGAAGCTGTCAGGTATCCAGGCCGTAGCCGTATTGGTCTAGAAGCAAAAGGAATCAGGGCTCACGGTAGAGGTGATATCTTTTATTAAACCAACTAGATTTTTGCAAAAAAATAAAAAATCTTTTTCTTTTTTTTTTTTGAGGGAAGCTTGCATTTAGGAGCCGAGAAGAGGCCAAAACTGAAGGCATAATTATAAGTGTGCCATTTCAGATGCCTGATTGCAACTCCAGTGGTGACGGGGGGTGCAGGCGGTAAGGGAGGGTGAAGAATCACGGTGCAAACATCAGCTTGGAAGTTCCTGGCTGGGATTTCATCCAGCTCCAAGACGCTGCTGTCAGTGCCGTCCATGCGTGTGCGGCTTAAGGGATCAGGCGCATCCTTCTCCGTTCCAGCCAGATACGAGGAGAGCAAGAGAACAAAGCAGAGAGATAGTGATAGATGGAAAGAGAAAGGACAAGAAGGAACAGAGGCAGACAATGAGATAGAGCGAATGAGAAAGGACTGGAGATAATGAGGGAGAGAAAAAAAAGGACAGCGACTGAGTGGAAGAGGAAAAGGAACTGAGAGAGCAGGAGAACAAGAAGGCAGGAGCGAGAATGAGAGGGGGCTGTGGTGTGGGGGAGAGCGGGGTACGAGGGGACAAGCCATTAAATGAAAAGAAACTAGAAAGCCTGGGAAAAGCAATGACACGAGAATGAGAATTGATGAGGCACAGAGAAGGGAAGAGTCCTTTCATCAGCAAGTTTGCCAGATGAAGCCGGGAGATAAATCACGGCGTGGAAGGAGCTTGGGTCTCGGTGCCGGCACTGCCTGCCTCTCCCCCTCTGTCATCTGTCTAATAGCCCAGCAGTGGGAGATAAATGGCTGCAGCTGAGTCCCACTCTCCCCCCGCCCCCCGCTTGCTGCAGTGAGAAGGGTCTGTCGCCGCCGCGCTGGGAGCACCCCGACACGGCCCGGAGAGACGGGGAGGGCGTCTGCTCCGCCGTGGCACGGGCCCACGCGTGGCTTTGCGGTGGACGGCAGATGCGTGGGGCACAAGGGAAGAGATGGAGAATGGATGAGATTTCACCCCAGCGTAAGCGGGCACAAGCGTGCTGATATCCCATCCTGCTTGCACCTTATCTGAATTTGGCCCAGAGGCTGTCAGCTGCTCTGCACTCCCTACTCTGCCCTGGCTTCCTAGCCAGCCAGAGCCGCTCGGGATCTCTGGGGTGGTGCTGGGCTGGGCTCTGGGTGTCTCCATGTGGGGCTGTGAGGCCGGGGACAGCTGAGCCAGCTCAGGGGAAGTGCAGAGGCCAAGGCAGGCGGGCGCACATACTCTCTTGGTGGTCATCGGCTGTGCAGGGCCCTCCCCCACAACTTGGCCTAGCCGTGGGTCACAGCAACAACGCGCAAGACCATGTGTGTGCGCCAGCCGGTCCACACCAGCAGTGCTGATGAGCAGCTGGACAGCGCTTCCCTGGAGACAGGCTAATGAATTGCTCCAGAGCAGCCGCACGGGAAGGAGAGTTGCCCAGAGTCAGCCCCACCCTCCTGGCAGCGTTTCCTAATTCCCTTGGGTCTCCGTGATGTGGAGAGAGAGAAACAGTGCAATAAACTACTAGGGAGAGGCTCCTCTTCCCCGGGTGCATGCTAACTCCCACCCTGGCCTCGTCTTTCTGGACATCCCTAGTGCACACCCCGGTGCCTGCAACCCAGATGTCTCTCTTGAAGCTTCCTGGTCGTTCTCCACAGTCACTGAGCCTGCAAAGCCCTGCCGGTAGCACTGCCAGCGTGTGGGTACGCTGCGACTGGAAGTGGCAGTCAGCTCCTGCAGGAGAAGTCTCCCCCCACCGCCCTCTCGTCTCAGCTTCATGTTCCTTTCGGTGTTGCCACTTGCAACTGCTGATGCCAGCTCGGGCGAGAGATGCTGCTCCTGGGAGCTGGCAGCTTTGAAGTCTGGCGCATTGGAGGAGCCCGAGCTGGGAGAGATGAGGCTAGTCTGGACTTTGGTTCTGTCTGAGTGCCACAAACCTAATTTAACCACAGTGCTCCGTGTGTTGTTGCACTATAAGCATGCTTTTTGGGGCCTGGTTTTACTGGAGGCAGTGAGGAGGGACGCCCAAACTGTGTTGGCCCATTCCAGCTACAGCCTCTCCCTCCCTATCAGGACCAAATTCACACCCAGGCAAAATAAGCAGGCAAAAAAGGGACCTCTGGTCTGACTACGAGCAGTCCAGATGTGCTGCCATCCTCGGTCTAAGCGCAGCTGGTTCGCTATGGCAGAGTGTGGCCATTTGGACCATTGCTGTGCCTTCAACTCCCTGTAGGGTGATTGCACAGAGGATGGAGCTGGACTGATCTCAGTGGTGGCGGATGACAGAACAAGGAGCAATGGGCTCAAGTTTCAGCAAGGGAAGTTTAGGCTTGGATAAGCCTGTTCATTCACCTGGACCCCACATGTCCACTTCCTGTGCCTGAGGGTCAAAGCATCACCGGAGCCTTGCAGCACCCCAGCCTCGCTGGCATGGCGGGGGCAGGCCAGCGTTTGAAGCCAACAACATGAGGGAGTGATACAGTCAACGTCTCGTTCAGCTGCCTCTGCCTCTCCATCCTGAATGGTGAGGTCCCATCCCCAGCTGGGTCAAGAGGAGTGGCCTTAGCCATGAGTTCAGTTCTCTGGATGTGCTTCCATATTGCAGCCCAAAGAGTGCCCCATGGCCAGAACTGTTCCTGTGGGGATGCCAACCTCCCAGCACTCCCTTAAACACATCCTAGCTGGCCCCGTGCACAGCAGGTAGACCAGACTCTACCCGCACACCCATGATCTGCTTTGTGCAAAGTTCCCCGTATGGGCTAGGGAGGCTGGACGCCCAGGTCTGCCACAGGGCATTCATCTGTCTGTTGCTAAACATAACCTCCCTTTGTGCCTCGCTTTTCTCGTCTGCAAAATGGAACTAAGCATATTGACTTAAGGCAGGGGTCGGCAAAATGTGGCCCACGGGCCGAATGCGGCCCGCCAGGCCACTCTATCTGGCCCACGGGGCCCCTAAAAAATTTAGAAAATTAGTATTTATCCACCCCTGGCTGCCTGTCACGCGGCCCTTGACGGCTTGCCAAAACTCAGTAAGCGGCCCTCCGCCCGAAATAATTGCCCACCCCTGACTTAAGGGCTTTGACATCCACTGATGAAAAGCACGGAGAAGAGGTAAGTATTAATACACAGAGAGACATATAGACAGATACACACTTCTCCCTCTCACTGTATGCCTGTTTGTGGCTCACATCACGTAGTAAATGAGCATAAAAAGAGAAACCATCAGATTCCAGCCAGTCCTTACCCACACCAGCAAATCTTCTCCCCCATCGCATGAATAATCAAAATGGTGATGAAATGAGATTCAGAATCAATACCAAAAGATCCCCTTTCCAAAGACTGGGGCCAGATTTTAATGAAGAGGAAAAGCTGGGTTCTAATTAACGATGACCCATTTGGCCTTGCTCCGGACTCACGGCAAAAGCAGCAGCCCCGCGCTTGGGCCTGGTGTGCAGCGATTGCTAGTGCTTGACCCTGAGGAAGCCCCAGTGGAATCAGTCACTAATGATCTTTTCAGTCTCCAGATGAGCCCCAGGTTAATGAAGCTGGTTAATGAAGTTCTTCCTGGTCCCCAGGTCTTGAGTGGATTGCATTACTTGGACCTGCTCTTTGACAGGCTCTGTCTCTGCCTCCCCTCCTCCCCTGCCTCTCCATCAGGAAATGTTTCTGGGAAGTGGAGCTTTCTTTCTCCTAATAATAGTGCTCACATGGGGTCATGAGGGCAGGCGAGATGTGCAGCGAGTAATGGCCAGCTCCTATGGAATATAGGATTAACCCTCCGAGCCTGCCCCCTCTGAACCTCCCCCCAAAATGCTCTGGAGGGTCCAGGTGAGTTTCCCATCCATGCCTCTTCCTTATTTCTTCTCTCTGCTCTGCAAAGACCCAAGCTGGAAATTAGCCAGATCCCAAACCCTTGGAGCTTAGGGCATCAATGTTCCTTCCACTCCTCCCTATCTCCCAGGACAGAAGGGAGCTGGGGGTGCAGGTTTCCCACCTCTTGTGCCTATCCCTGCCTTGCTGCATGAGAGATCAAGTTGCCATGACTCATGGGCAAGGGGCAGGGAAGAGGGGGGACATCTGATGGGTGGACCTGCAGCGAAGAGGGATCCAGCAGCCACACCCTTCTGTATGGGGGCAGGAGACTGAAATGCCGTAGTGGACCGGAGGCAACTGAGGTCTGCTAAGGGAGAGCACCATTGCCCCAGAGCCTGTGCATTAAAGTGCCTTGCTTAAGCTCCATGCAGATGACCCTTGCACGAGTCTGGCCTCCTCTGGGATTTGCTCCTGGGGCTTACAGCATTGCACCGGGCAGCCCCGGTGAAAGGCTGGCAGGGACACTCTGAAATCAGGATTCAGGCTGAGGTCAATAGGAGCTGCCTCTGAAACCCACAGGGGAATGTAATTCATCCACTGCAGGTGCCAGTGGCTCTTAGTTAAGTCAATAATCTTCAGAGACATGAAATTAAACTAATTATGATTGAACCAGGATGATTTTCTCTCTTGGAAGGAGGAGGAAGAACTGAAATATCCCTGGGCATGGATACAGGCCCTCAGTATAACCCAGTTTGTAAAGGAAGGGCCAGAGAGACCAAAGCGAACAGGGCTGGCCAAGGCAGGTCTTGAAAGGAGCTGGGACAGCCTGGCCCTCCAGCCCAAAGCTTTCAGAGGAATCAGAAAGCTGTAGCTACTTCTGCTAATGGAGGCTCTTGACATGCTCTCCTTCTGGACACCCCTGGGGCCACATCTCAGGGTTTTGAACCACTCCTGGCATGGAGACATCCCTAACTACTGCAGGGCTGGACCCAGCACCAGGCACTGTTGTCCTGCCCTCCGGTCGCCAGGGAGCAAGTACAGGTTATGTTCAGAGTACCTCTGTCTCCAGGCATCCCCTGTTGCAGTAGTACCTAGGGGGCTGCAATTTAGAGCAGCCTTGAGGGTGCTTTAAATCATGTGAAGGTCCACTTAGGGCTTTGGGGAGCATATCAGTGGGGTACAGCGAGCTTTGTTCAGGTCCAGCTTTCATGCCAACTTGCATGAATCTGAGCAGTGGGGCCATTAGACTCTTCTAGGGGAAACCGTATTCTTCAATAGCCACTTAGGGCAGCACCCGCTCCAGCAAACCTGCTGAGGGACCCTATGTTCATGCGCTGGGCTGTACACGGGGTAAGGCGTGGGACATGGCTAAGAATCAAGGGCAGCAGAGTTGTCCAATCTCCACAGGTGCCGGGTCTTGAGTTTCACGACACTCGGATGCAGATTTCCGCTGGGATCCAGGTGTCTACACACCGGCAGGGTCTGGATGTTTTCTTGGGTGTAGTCCTCACTGCTGGAGTCCAGGGCTCATGGGAGCATATTCTCTGTGGCCACAGGGTTCAGGACAAGGAGCCACAGTTTTAAACTGTGGCAAGGGAAATTTAGGCAAAAATTTCACCTTGAGAGGGGTTACACACTGGAACCAGCTACCCAGGGAGGCTGCAGGATCTCCACCCTTGGAGGTAAGAGCAGATTAGACAGCCACCGATCTGGAGCGATTGAGACGGGGGCAATCCTGCCTTCAGCGAGAGGTTGGACTAGATGTGATCTCCTAAGGCTCTTTCCAGGTCTACTATTCTATGATTCAGGATAATTATGAAACATCCTAATATCTCACGGTTGAGGAGAAAAGCTTGAAGATAGGACCCAAGTGCATTGTAAAGGCTCCGACACCTGAGGCCAGGAGTTATTTAAAAGAACAAAAAGACCTCACAATAGTTAAGCCAACCGCCTGGGTTTCCCAGCCAGTCTTGTAATTTGAGGATGTGGGGTGGGCGATGCCGACTCCCTGCTCTGACACAGGCCCCCCTGCGCGGTTCAGTTCGGCCGTGCACAGCGGGTCAGGCTACCCTCTTCTCTTAGCCCTTTTGCTACAAGCTGTGTTCATTAAGGCAACCCGAGGCAAGGCTCTGAGGCTCCGCTGTCCCTAGCAACATGCCGGGTTTCTGGGAAGAGCGCTCTCCCCGCCTGTGCTTTGCAAGGGCAGAGTGCATCCACACACAAGTGCACAATAAGAATTGACAGCGGGAATGAAGCATGGGTAAAAAATAAAATGGGGTCAACAAACACGGCAGCGGGGGCAGGCAGCGAACTCTGCTCGTGTAGTTGGAGCCTTCTCCATTAAGGCTTGACACCTGCAAGTGCCAAAAGGAGCAGCTCGCGCTCTTTACCTGGAGACCAGAGAGGAGCAGCAGCAAGCAGGACCCCCGTGGCAGGCGTCTTGGGAAAGATCTGGCCTCGATGGGGATTTTGGACCTCCCGTTCTCATCAGATGCAGCTGCGTTGAGAATGGGGCCTCCACAAGACTGTCAGCCCTAAATAGTCGAAAATCAAGAGTCGGGCCCTGCCTCCGATCAGCTTTAAAACTGCAAGTTGGTTTTTTTAATGATGGTTTGCGGGTTCTCTTCACTGGCCTTCGGGTGTCTGAGCCAAGAGGGTTTTTTCTCTGCTCTTATCAAAGCAAGGGACTCGCTCACGATAAACAAGACGCGGAGGCTGAGATTTGGGAGTGATCACGTGATTCCAGGAGCTGGAGCTCTGAGAAAAGCACCAAACTTCACAAGGATCCAGCAACAGTGCGGCGAGCTGGCAACATGGCACTTGGGTGTTTCCTGTAGTGCACAAAATCAGGCTGGTAATTTAGTGGGAGAAGGATTACGAAAGGATAATGTCTTTGCCCTCAGGAAATGCCCCTGTGTAGATGCAAAGATGCTGGCCCGGAAGCCCTTTCTTTGCGGAGAACTGATATAAAGTAGCCCATTTTTGCCAGCAGAAGATGCATCTGCACTAAGACAGATTGTTGCAATAGCTGATAACCCTGTACTAATCCAGACCGGGCTGTCTATCGGGTCTGGTTCTCCCCTGCCTTGTACCTTTGGGCCCACATATTCACCAGTGGGTTTAACCCACTACCAGATGGGAAAAGCAGCATTTAATTCCCGCTGACACAGCTGTAAATGATGGCACAAGGAGCAGGGTAAAGGCACATCGGGGCCCCCGGACCTTAGATTTCAAATGACAGTTACTGCATGGTAAATAAACCCCCAGGGATCATTAAGTTGCCTGCATTGTGGATGAGCCACTTACACAACTGCGAGGCTAATAGTGTCTATTACATAGCTGTTAATCTTGGATAAATGTTTTTAATGACCCACTGTTATTTAACATGCAATAACTGTGTTATTAAGTCTCAATTAAATGGCGGAGGTCAAGACAAGTGCTCAGCGGTGGCTGGAATCGATAGGAGCCGCGTGCGGATGTAACTCCCTGGGCGCAAATGTACCTTTGGAATATCACTTAGAGAAAGGCTGCCGTGCCCATGTCACAGCTGTGGAATTGAGGCACAGAGAGACTAGGTGACTTGCCCAAGGATGTACCCAAGGGGTCTGTGGCAGAGCAGGCTAATTAACTCAGGCTCTCTTGTATCTCAGTCTTACGATTCACCTCCCAGCTTGATTGAAGAGAGATTTGTCCTCTACTGACTGATTAATCAAAGCAGCCAAGCAAGGAGTCAGGACTCCTGGGCTCTGCTCCCACCTGAGTCACTCTGTGACCTTGGCAGGCTCCTCGGGGCTTGAGTTTCGGAGCTGCTCAGCACCTACCCCTCCAGCTATGACATCACGTGAGCCGTGTTTTGCCAGCAGACCCGTCACCTGTCTGAAAGACAGATATCAGGCGATTTCAGCATCCGCGTTGTAAGGCATCGCTCCCGGAGCGAGAGGCTTGGGGACCCGCGGGCGGAAGGTGCAGGCGGACGCAGCGTCGCTGAGATCAAAGCAGGGCCTGGCCACAGAGCCCAGCGGTGCCTTCACCCTCGCCTAGCACAATCGGCAGGGCCTCCCCTGTAACGTGGCAACCGATCCTCCTGCCGCGACACTCGCCTTCCTCATCTGTATGCTTTGTCACAGCCTCGCGCCATCCACTGGGTTAGCACCATGGCAACACCGTGCTCTTTAAACACAGGAGTTTGTGCTGTGATCGCGAGCAGCATTAGGCAATTTAATTAAGCAGCTGGCAAAGGAAAAACTTTGTCAGTTAGAAGCGCTTTATTAAATTCCATTGTATTATGCGGCGCTGCGTCTTCCTCGTCTGCTTAGAGAGCTGCGAACGGGCCTCGCCACCTTCTCTGCTGTGTCAAATGCAGCAAAACAAAGGAGACAAGATGGGGGAAAAGGAAAAAAAGCTCCCCCCCCACCTGGTCAGTGCAAAATCCCCTCGGTAGCGTTATTTCCAGGCTGGCTTGGCTCAGAAAGGCTGTTCCAAGCAGCTTCCCCGCTCCCTCCTCGCTGCATTAGGGCATACGACACACACGGCTCTTTGTTCTGGCAGCCCAGAGTCAGCAAAGATGTCTCTGCCTGTGAGACATGGGAGCATCCCCCCTTCAACCAGCCAGCCAGAGACCATGGCATGCTGTAGTGACAAGAGCAAGCCCTCAGCCCTGACACCGAGTCACTGCGGGACCTTGGGCAAGTTGCTTCACCTTTCTCCACCTCACCTCTGCTCCAAGTGAGGTAGGGATGTTACTTATGGATAATCCTAGAATCACAGAAGATGAGGGTTGAAGGGACCTCAGGACATCATATCTAGTCCAACTCCTTGCACAAAACAGGACCAGCCCCAACTACATCATCCCAGCCAAGGTTTTATCCAGACAGGTCTTAAAAACATCCGAGGATGGAGATCCCACCACCTCTTTGGGTAACCTGTTCCAATGTTTCACCACACTCCTAGTGAAAGAGTTTTCCTTAATAGCCAACCTAAACCTCCCTTGTTGCCACTTGAGCCCATCGCTCCTTGTCCTGTCATCTGCCCCCACTGAGAACAGGCCAGCTCCATCCTGTTTGGATCCACCCTGCAGGGAGTTGATGGCTGCTATCAAATCCCCCCTCAGTCGTCTCTTCTGCAGACTCAGTAAGCCCAGTTCCCACAGCCTCTCCTCACAAGTCATGCAACCTGCCCCTAAACAATTTCCGTTGTCCTCTGATGGACTATCTCCAATTTGTCCACATCCTTTCTCTAATGGGATATGGGAAGTGGTAACTAATCATTAATGGATGGGCTGAATACTTTCCCGGCATCACAACATTGGTTTTGGGAGGGATAATTTAGCTCAACATCTGTAAAGCATTCAGACAATGCAGGAGGAGCTACTTCACTCCTGCATTTCTAACCTGTCTGCAGGCCAATATTGTGCTGCTTTGACTATACAGGCATCAGTAAAGAGGTGCAGCCCCTATTGACGGATGCCAGAATAGAAGCGGTGACACATAATGCATTCTGATAAAGGAGGCACAATAAGCTGTGTTGGCAAAAGGCATCTTTACCCCATTACAATGGAGTCCAAACTGGGTGTTCCACCAGTGCATCTATTTCAGTCAAAAACCATGCCCCTATCGACAACACGTTATCCAAGATCTGTGGGGAGCAGACCTGGGATGCCCAAAGTTAGGCACCACATCTGTATGTAGGCGCTAGAGGCTGGATCCTACTCCACCGGGTAGGTATGTAAACGGATTTAAATGCCTAGGTGTGATTTCATTGCACCCTGCTCAAGTCCCTGAAACCCTGCTCATGCAAAAGGTGGGTGGTGCCTCCTCTTCCCTGCTGCTTTTTTTGTGACTCGGTCAGATGACAGCACGTTGCAAAAGGAGATCCATCAATAGATTTTTCTGGGGTGTGAACATGGCAGAAAAAAAGTGTGCTTAGGCCTCTAAGGGCATGTCTACATGTGTGCATTTAATGCACATTAGCCTGAGCACCTTAAAAATGGGGATTTAAGGCCATTCGAGCCTAAATTTGATGCCTGCGTAAAACGGGTATCAAATTTATGTGCCAATAGCTAAATCACGTTAGTAAACATGCAGACGCACTAATGCAATGCACATTAATGCAGTGCGTGTCCACTGACTGAGGGTTAACTTTAGTCCCAAATCAGTCTGCACACCCAGATTAATGCGCATTAGTGTGTGCATGGGTAACTGTGTGCCTAAATTGCCTTAATCTGCATTAAGCTAATGCGCATTAAGTTTAGGCACGTGTAAAAGCACGTGCCTAAAGTCTGTTGTCCACCAGAGGGTAGTCTGCCTGGCTGTGTGTGCAGGAAGGGGAGGAAGGTATTGGGGCGTAAGGCTGGCGAGCAGAAAAGAGCACCCGGAAAGCCGGCGATGCAGCATCTTGATGTTTTGGTCCTGTCCCCCAGGCTGCAGATCTCAAGCGAAATCCAGCAGGGCCACGTGGCAACGCATCACAGCCCTGATCTTTCATTACCAGCCTCTTTGAAAGGGTCTCTCTATGCTCAGTGGCTGCTACTGAGCCATTCGTTGCACAGACTCCTGCCGCTGCTTTGAAGCTCCCTCCTGGCACAGGCGCCGTCAGGCCCAGTAGCAGCTGCTCCGCGTGGAGCAGTGAGTGGCAGGCTGAATTAGGGGGGGAGACGCATCCCTTGGACTCTACCCTTTATTTCCTCCTTTCTCCAAGTTGGGGGGCAGCATACTGGTGGCAGAGGCCTCACTGCGCCAACACTGACATAAAGGGAGGGGGGGCAGAATAAACCGTTTCAAAGCCTGTGTTTATGTGCTTCTTATTACAGTGTCTTATTTACTCCAAGCACTGGATGTTTTTGTTAACTCCTGTATTTTGTGTGGCAAGATGCTGAGAAGCTCTTCTCAGGCCTTCTCCCGCCTATCTCCTGGTAGGGAGGGCGATAGCACTAATTCTGTTTGTCTAGGAGGAAGCCGGGAGATAAAAAGCTGCTGTGTGAGTGTGTTAAATAAACAGCCTCGGCTGGCTGCACCTTGTTATCTCTCTGAATCCTCCCAGAGCCGACGGGTAGGAACTGTGCCCAGTTCTCCTGATTTTCTCTCTCTGCTTTGTGTGGGTTTAATGAGAAGGACTGTAAAATGTGTCATGTCTTCTTTTTTCCCCTTGGATCTGGGGCTCTTGAAAGCGGGTCTGGGGCGCTGCTGGGTCCGGAGGGCGTCCCACAGGCCTCTGGAACAAGTGCAAGGGCCTCCAAGGAGGATGGCACGGATCTGAGATGGGTTTTTCAGGGGAAGTCAGCTTCATGTGTATGGCAGTGACTTAGAATTCGGGTAATCTGAATTCAGGTCCATGCTCTGCCCTAGACCCTCTGTGAGACCATGGGCAAATCCCAGTGGTCAACATTCCCTTCTGTAAAATGGGAACCAGCAACACTGGCAAATACAGAGATGTAAGGAGGACCTCTTATTACAGCTAATGCAGATGCCAAGGAAATGGTGGGGTCTGAATGAAGACCCTCCCACTGGGACCAATGCCCCTGCCATACTCCAGTGGAGCTTGGACACCAGCCATCACCAGAGCTGCAAACCCCCAAAGCAGGAGGAGTAGGGAGGCTGGCTTGGGGTGGAAGCATAAGAGCAGCACCTGCACACAAGCTGGGGAGCGCTGATAATGAGGTAGCATGTGGACGTCTGTGCAAGCCCACCCTCAGCCAGTGTGGCCAGGAATAGCCAAGGATTAAGCCCAGGTGTGCCATGTCTCGGCCAGCCTAGCATGGCAGTTTTCAGTCAGAGAGAGCCCTAGTAGCGAACGGGCCTCTTTCCCTGGACAGACAGGAGTTCAAGCACCCCTGAGAAGTGTGTCCGTGCAGAGAGATGGAGCTAGGGGAGGAGGGGAGAGAGAGAAACTGAAGAGAAGCAGGAATGGGAGATAGGTCAGAAATCCTGTGACTGGGAACAGAGAAGGAAGGATGAAGAGGAAAGGACAAGAGCACAGCAACTGCAGCGCACAGTGCTGTCGGGATGTGGATGCTGTGCTATCTTAGTGGAACGGTTATCACTTTGTAATATTTACTATAGGGAAACCAGGAAAGACTCTGCGCGTTTACATACGTACATTTGTGACTGCCGCCCCTACTAACCAGAATGAGCACTGCTTATCTATGTGTCATTGGCCCCATACTGCTAGTAGCGAATCTCCCTTAGCTCCAAGTGGTACCGGGAGCCCAGTGTTTGTTGGTTCTGAAAGCTGCACGTCCTATTACCCATGCTGCCTGCAAGCAACCCGGCTGTTTGTGTATGTGGGAAGCCTCAAATCATTACACATGGATAAGCAGGCCCAAAGCTCTCTCTTTTTAGTGAGGGGAACCCTGAGGCCATCTCATTTTATCCCCGAGAATCACAGGGCTAGTTTATAGGTCATACAGTTAACTTCTGCATTTGTACATGTTGTGCAAAAGCAAACCAAAAGAGTGGGCTAGATCTCTGCTTTGGTGCGCCTGAATAAATAAAAAGCCGGGGAAGACGGCTTCTTATTCACAGCTTGTAGATGAATTGTTCTTTGCTCTATAAGAATGTGCTCCATTTAACAGAAGTCATGCTGCATTGGAGCACATCACATTGCATTTTGGGGGGCTTCACAAACGACTAGCAGATACTGCTCAACCCCCATTGGAACTGAACTCGTCGTACCACGTACTTCGACCGCATCTACAGAGGACAACCCAATATGCTGCTCTCCGAACCCACGTTTCTCCTATGCTGCTTCAGACATCTATAGACATTACTAAAAACCACAGGTTAGAAGAAAGATTTGGGGCATCATCAGCAAACCTCCAGCCCCGGGGGAGGTTTGGGGCACAAACTCACCGAAGGCAATGGGTGCCTCTACCAGGGTTTTTAATGGACTGTGGGTCATGTCAGTAGTGCTAAGCTGTCAGCTCAAGCTCCACGACAGTGTGACATGACAAAACCCCCCTCTGACCTGATAATAGGCACAGGGCACTGTTTATGATAACGGAGGCAGTAAAACCAGGAGAGGTTTGACAGTCTTCTGCTTGCATGGGTGGTGGATTAAAACTCCCCACACATTTGTCAGGCAGAGCAAATCCTTTCCTCTCTTAGAAACTCCAACTGGCTTCACATAAGGCGTGCAGAGAAATGACAGAAAGACCCATCTCCTAGTGTGGTCTGGGCTATCCTCAGTCCCCAGATGGACACAAGTGGCAGTGGGCAGATAAGGATGGGATGGAAGAGAATTTCCTCTTCACCCAGGCTGCCAGAAAGCCAAATGCTGAGTGGGGAGATATGGAGACAAATTAGCCATTCTAGCCCCCAGCCCCAGGACTTGCCAGTGAGCCAGGCCCAAAAATTAAGACCAAGGGAACCAGGCAGCTAAGTAACTAAGGTGGCATGAGCCCACAGTGTCTCAGTCCAGAGGGAATGTCTGTACTGTTACAAACTGGTTCAATCTAAGCAGGTTAGACTAACCTGCAAAGATTGAATCAATCCAGGCTCTGGCTTTTTGAATGTCTGTCCCTAGCTCCAGTCTTCTGCAGGAAATGTGCCCCTCTGCCTATTTCACTGGTAGTAGCTTTTCCCTGATCTGATAAGAGACGGGGAAACACCTACACTTCATCTCTCTTCCCCTTCACTGCACTGGGAACAAGCCCCCTTCCTCAGCTCCTGCTTTTTGAATCAGCTCTTCATCCCCCTCTGTTTTCATATTGCCTCTAGAAATATCTCTCTTTCCCCTCTCTCAGACCTCTCAGTTTCTCTCTCCCTAGTTTCACCTTTTTAGTCTCACTATTAATATGATCATAACCCCTAATGACCACAGTCCTGCTGTGCTTGGTGCCATACAAACACAGCACATAAGGATGGTCCCTGCCCTGAGGACTTCACAGTCTAAACAAGAGCCTTCAACCCCACAGGCACAACGTGGAAACATAGGAAAGCCCTAAGAAGAATATGGCGCAACTTGGAAATATAGAAAAACCCTAAGAAGTGTAAGCCCCTGGAGGCAGGCATAGCTGGTCTTCTGCATTTGTGCAGCACCTAACACCATGATCCCCGCTGGGGTCTTCGGGGGCTACCTTAACGTGTATAATGAATAATAGATGATGTTGACAGCTGGATTGAGATGGTCAGGTTGGACTGTATCCAAGCGAAGGGGCCATTGCTGTGCCAAATCCAATGCTGACTACCTTCCATTAAGATCAATAGAGGGGAATCATCTGTGTATTTGACCACTTATTGGCTAAATGCTGATCTGAGCCTTCAGCTATGGGATTTGGAAATGATGTGAGACCCCCAGCTTTGAAAACTCTGCCTCCTTACAGTTTTTCAGCCCTGTAAACCCTTTAGGGAAGGACAGTTTGTGTGTGAAGGCAGAGCGGAAAACAGGACCGCTGGGTTGGGCTTGTGCACTAGGATAAATCAGGGTAGCTTCTCATGAAGTCAGTACAGCTAGTGGTGTAAAAAGGGCCGGAAGGGGAGAAGACCCAGGCCTGTTGCATTTGGAGGAGAATCTGAATGAGGCACTCGACCACATCAGAAACCTGCCCACGTTCAGCCAAGGCTGGCTCCAGAATCGTGGCTCTGGCCATTGCAAAGGGCTGGGGCCGTCGCTCCAGCGGGCTGCCCGGGACCCCTGGAGCTCTCCGCAGTGGCCCTCCACAGCTAACCACCTTGGCGGCAGCAGCAGTTTATTCCTAGCGCCCCATCCTTTGCATACACAAGCACTCTTCATCACAGCAAGTGGCTGCTTGGTATTCGGGAGCAGAAGGGGCTCATCTCTGTAAGCCTCCCACTACCATCTCGCTTGCATCAAATACCGCTTTATTTAAAAGAAAACCCAATGCAACAAAAAGCACCCGTCCCAGGAAAGGACAAGGCCTTATCCAGGGAGAAACCTAGCAGCTCGTGTGGTTGTCAGGAGCCAGGGCAGCAGTCAGGTGCTGCATCTAAGAGGCCCTGTCGCAGCTCCGGCATGCGGAGGGTGCCGCTGGAATTTGCACGTGATCTTCAGGCCTGTTTGGGAAATGGCGTTTTCCCCCTACGGGAAACTTGCATGTTTCAAGCTGCCTCAAGCTGGATGGAGCACGTGGAAGGGCAAAGATGGCTGTGAAGCAGTTGCCAAGACACTTTGAATGGGACCGTCACCGCTCAGAGGGGGACGTCTCAGGGCTCTGGTGTCAGGGCAGGACTCTGACGTTCTGCCACCGGCCGCCTGGATGAGCTTGGGCAAGGCACTTAGCCCCTTGCTGCCTCAGATGTGGGTAATAATCCTTCCCTACTGCACAGGGTTGGGGGGGCTAATGCCAGCGGTCTGTTGGTATGGACGTGCCATCGTAGAAAATGGGTTGCCACCTTGCTTTGCAGGGCTCCAGCATGTCAAAAGGACGTGTTCCCATTTTGTTTCGCCCCAGTGGGAACCCAAACTGTTCGGGGACCTCAACAGGCTCCTGTGGATAAAGCCAATTCGAGGAAAATCCCATTTTCTGGCAGGAAGAGTTTTCCCAAGCCCAGGCTGGACGAGCTGCAGCGAGCTCTAGGGGGCACGGCTGCCCTTCGGCGTGAGAACGGTGTTGCTTTCCCACTCTGCCCGAAGAGGGACAAGCTGTCCGGTTCGGAGTCACGGGGGAACCGGACAGAAGGGCCTGGTCATCCCGGGCAGCTCTGCTCAGGAAGGACACTCCCAGTATCCCAGACCCACTAGAAAGGGCAGGGGCGTCTGGCCCTCATCCCCTGCCCCATCTCCTTTCGTGCTCCCTCCGCCTCTCTCTTTCCTCCTGTCTTGTGTCCTCTGCCTTATTCTGCCCCTTCCCTCCCCTCCCTGCCACCCCCAGCGGGCCCTTGCCACGATCAGGCATGACTCCTGCAACGCTGCTCTCCGCGTGTCTCTGGCTCCGCTGCTGTAGCTATGGAAACAGGCCAGTTTACGCTCCTCCAGCTGAGGACACAGGCTACATCGCTCTGGAGCCTGCCCTCCGGCGTGCTTATTAACGGCAGCGCTGGCTGCGGGGTCCCCAAGAAGGGGAAGCTTGTGGCAACCCGTGGGTTGGCTCCCTGCGGCTGGGTGGCCAGGCCAGGCTGCCGAGAGCGTAACGGGCCACATACTGCCACTAGTCGCAGCTTAGGAATGGGTATCCACCAGGATTCAGAGCCTGGACGGTGGGGCTGGCCTGCCCAGCGCTCCTGGGCTAACAGCGTGGGTAGGGTTAGTGGCAGGGAGGGCAGGGGCGGTGGGGCGGTGCTCAGGTATCACCGTGAGGAGGAGCATACAAATGCTGCAGGTTTCTGTGCTCCTCGCTCCTGGCCATTCACGCCGTCTGTCCTCCCCCGGGCATTTCCCAACCCCGCTCAGCCTCACCCCGCCGCCGCACCCCACAGCGGTGCATCTTTTGCATACGCAAGCACTCTTCGTCATAGTGGGTGGCTGCTCCGATGCACCTCAATCTAGACCTGGCTCCCTTCGCTCGTCAAACCTTGCACCCCTGCAGGCAGCTCAGACACAGAGCCTCTGCCCTGACTTCCAGCCCAGTCCTTGCCTGCTACTCCAGGCTTAGGTTATCCACACACAGAGCTCTGCCAAAGCCCCCGGCCCAGAAAACTAAGCCACATGAGCAGTGGGTTTGAGATGTGGACAGACACCCACTGGGCAAGACCAACCAGAGAGACTTCTTTCACTGGAGAACCAGGGTGCGTCCAGCCCAAGGGCTGGCAGGTAGGGCTCACTTCCTGCGGTCCTGCTCCAAACAGATTTGCTTCTAAATCAGCATGCATGGCTTTCCTCCCAGCAAACAGCTTCCCAGGCCTCCCACTTGTGAGGTAATAAGAAGTCTTGCTGCATACACATTTCTCTCCTTGTTATCGCCATGCTGTAGCCAGGCCTATCAGATGGAGACAAACATTGGGGGCCCTTTAATGAGATTCCTCTGTTCTTCCCGCATGCCGTGATGTACTGCAATGCTCTAAATAATTCAGGTGAGATCCTGAACTGCCTAGAAAAAACCTCCAGGTCCTTCCTAATGAGCTCGCTATGGACCAGCCATCCAAGGCCAGTGAAGAGGGAACGGCTGGGGACTTGACTGCAGGTGAACTCAAAGGCTTCTCCAAACACATATAGCGCAGCTGGGGACAATGCTTCTGAGACGGGGGAAGCATTCTTCAAAGGAGGAGAACAAACGGGCACCCTCTTATAAGAAGGCAGCTCCTTGGACCTGCACGATGTGGGGCTACTTTCAAATGCACCTGGCTGTGGAGGGATCTCACCGGCTTAACCCGTGCCAGTGGCGTTAGCAGAGCATCCCTCTGTCAGCAGGATGGGTACCAGTCTTGCTCACGAATCAGCTCCCCATGGGAATGCTCCCTGGAGCACTGGAGGTGCAGTGCTGGAGGCAGTAGCAAGCAGAGGAGGAGGCTGGCAAAAGGAGCACTGGCACAGGATGGGGCACCATGCACAGGGCAGCCACAGGCCCAGCCCAGCTGCGAAACAGGGGTGCCAGACCTGCTGCATAGCTAGCAGGACTGAATAAAACAAGGGGAAAGAAAAAGCTGGGGGATTTCAGCTGCTGCCATTGGAAAGTGTGTGACTCCCCCAAAACAAGAAAACCCTGGTTTCTTCCTGTAGTGCTTCAACCCCTGAAGCCCCACTCCTTATGCCTTGTGAGCTACGAGGCTGGACAAACCATCTCTGCTGCCACCGCCCCCAGCAACGAACAGAACAAGAACGTGCTTATATACACTCCACCCCGCTAGCCAGAGAAGGCAGCACCCGGCCGTGCCCGCTGGGAATGGCTCCAAAAGGGCATGGGGTTGGACCCCTGGATGTGATTTTTCAGAGACAAATTTCACCAGCTCCCTTTGAGACTGATGTGATCTGTGGGTGCTCAGCACCTTTGAAAATCAGGCCCTAGCTCTCTCCCACCTTCCTTTCTCCTTCCACGTCCTCCTGCAGTCTTCCTGGATGCTTCTTTCTATCCAACATCTGGGTAGAAACTCACATGCGGATGCAGGGTCACCACCTGAAACTACAGTAGCTCAGGCCACTTCCCCAGCTCTTCGAGAAGCTTTTTTCCCCCTGCTCTTACAGGGCTTGCAGAAGGAGTTGTTGGTTGAGCTATGTAGGCAGCCTTGCCCTTAGCCTTCCATTAGGAGAAGGCTGCTTGCTAGACCCCTCTGGATGAACACGTCTCCATGGGCTGCCCCGTGCCGCTTACTCAGCACTCAGCATCAAATGGATGCTGGAGTGCGGGCAGGGAGGGAGGTCGGGCATTTCCATCATGCCTGGCAGGTTCCTTTGGCTGCTTTCAGCTTGGGATTATCGCTCCAGAAATATTTACTTCCTGCATAATTGTAGCTGACACCTGGTGGGCTCTTTCCATTTCCCCTCTCCTCCACAGGTGACTGCCTGCGTTAGGTTATTAATAGCCAAAGGCGGAGAGGGGTCAGGCGGCTGGTCCCAGCAGTAGATTGCAGAGAGCTTTCTGCAAGCAGCCAGGAGTCATTATGCACCAAATGTTGAGTTTAAACAAGAGATTAGGCTGGTCTAGTTAAAAAGAGAGAGAAAGCGCATGCCTTTGGCAATGGAGGTTGAGGGGTTGCATGAGGGCATGCCAGTGTGACTAGGGGAGAAAAAGATGAACCCTGGTTTCTTCCTGTAGTGCTTCAACCCCTGAAGCCCCACTCCTTATGCCTTGTGAGCTATGAGACTGGACAAACCATCTCTGCTGCCACCCCCCCAGCAATGAACAGAACAAGAACGTGCTTATATACACTCCACCCCGCTAGCCAGAGAAGGCAGCACCCGGCCGTGCCCGCTGGGAATGGCTCCAAAAGGGCATGGGGTTGGACCCCTGGATGTGATTTTTCAGAGACAAATTTCACCAGCTCCCTTTGAGACTGATGTGATCTGTGGGTGCTCAGCACCTTTGAAAATCAGGCCCTAGCTCTCTCCCACCCTCCTTTCTCCTTCCACGTCCTCCTGCAGTCTGGGCAGGCTCAGGCAGGAAACTGGGAGCCATGAGGCCAGAGAAAGAGCAGTGCAACGAGGCATGGGTAACTCCAAGTGCTAAACCTGGGCCTCTTCTCCCAGGATCCTGGGAGCTTGGGGACAGGGGAGTTTTGCGGGCGCTGTCTGTGTGACAGCGCCAACCACGCACGTACAGACCGCGCAGAGGTTGGTTTGACAGCACCGTGCACTCAGCTCCTGGTTTTGAGGGATGAAGTGAGGCACAGACCTGGTGCTAGCACTCTACACAAGATCAAATTTCATACCTTGGGGACTGGAGCCACCTCTCACCCCACTGAGAAAGCAAGTCTTCCCTGCTCCCCCGGCTCCAGGCTCCTCCGGGCTGATTCCTCCATCACAGCTAACGGCTTGGGGAACCGTGGCAGCCTGTAGGCTCCACACCAGGACACGCTGGGAGAATTTCCCTCCCTGCTTGCCACCAAAATGCTTCAGCTTTCTCCCTCGCCCCTCCAAGGGACTAGTCCTCCAGCTTATCTCCATGCTCTTTTGTCTTCCCTTTGCAACCTCTGTACATGCTTCCTGTGTCAAGGTAGCTTCCAACGACTCCCCATCCAGCTCCTTCTAACCACCCCAAGGGCCTTGGCCCTGGCTTTGATCCAGTAGCCCTTTTGTATTTGTCTTCAACACCTGCCACTCCTCCCTGCCCTTCATGCTGCCAAGAAAGTTGCGCTTCTGCATGTGCTCGATGCCTTCTGGCTGCGCAGGCCGCACAATGCGGGGAGAAGGAAGAATTCAGCGCTGATGGAGCCCTGCCACCAGAAGCAAGACCGCTGAGCCAGCCAGCCTCAGTACAGCCGGTGGTGAGCGATAGCGCGGTAATGTCATTCGTTCCATTATCATGGCCCTTTATCTGCCATTTCCTGTCATTTTCTGGTTCTCTGTGACAGCCTTTGATGACAGACACTGTGCTGATGTGATGCGAATTCCCCCAGGGACCTCAAGAGCTATCAGGATGGGAAGCAACAGTGCGGTGGGGGAAAGAAGCATGTGGGTGGGTGGCAGGCGTGATGGGGGACTAGCCAAAGAATGCGCCTTATTCGGAAGAAGCTTGTCCATCAGAGAGAGGATTTAATAATTACTAAGCCAGTTACCAAGATTCAATGTTCATGAAACTGCCTTTTGCAAGGGGATTGAGTTTGCAAAGATATGACTGGAAGCCTCTTACCTCCCTTCTGCCTTTCACTTGCATTTGATGCTGACACCGCCAGACCCTGGGGAGGAACGAAATGGAGCATGAGACATGAAATGGGAAAGAGAAAGAGGGTGGGAAAGCCCATTCTTGTAGTGAGGGCACTGGGCTGGGCTCAGGAGATTTGGGATCAGATCATATCTGCCCAAGCCTTCCATGTGACCTTCTACTGAATCAATTTAGGGTCATATTTCTGGAAGCTGCCATGCTCCTGAATAACCTGAATATGAGCCAACAGGGTGTCCTTGCTGCAAAGAAGGCTAATGGCATCCTGGGTTGCATGAGTAGGAGCATTGCCAGCAGACTGAAGGGGATGATTACTCCCCTCTATTCAGCACTGGTGGGGCCACATCTGGAGTACTATGTCCAGTTTTGGGCTCCCACTACAGAAAGGATGTGGACAAATCAGAGAAGGTCCAGAGGAGGGCAATGAGATTGGTTCAGGGGCGGGGAGACATGACTTTGAGGACAGGCTGAGGGAACTGGGCTTATTTAGTCTGCAGAAGAGAAGACTGGGGGAGGGCGGATTTAATTACAGTCTTCAACTCCCCACAGGGGGGTTGCAAAGAGGATGGAGCTGGACTGATCTCAGCGGTGACAGGTGACAGAACAAGGGGCAATGGGTTCAAGTTGCAGCAAGGGAAGTTTAGGTTGGATATTAGGAAAAACTCTCTCACTAGGAGGGCAGTCAAACACTGGGACAGGCTACCCAGAGGGGTGGTGGAGTCTCCATCCTTGGAGGTGTTTAAGACCCAGCTTGACAAAGCCTTGGCTGGGATGATCCAGTTGGGGGCCGATCCTATTTTGAGCAGGCAGCTGGATTACATGCGATTTCCTGAGGTGCTGTCCAACCCCAATTTTCTGTGATTCTATGATTCCTGTAGACAGGTAAATGTTGCCTTCTAAAAAGGAGCTGTGCACATTGGAAAGCCTGGCATTAATCTCCCATTGACAATTAAATGGGATTTAGGCAACTAAATAACTTATGTCCTTTTTGTCAGTGTTGCCCTCACTTCCCTGCCTGTACGGTGTGGATAATAAAGAAGGGTCCTGTGGCAGTCTTGTCTATTTAAACTGACAGGTCTTTGAAACAGAGGATGCCTCTTGTGATGCATCTGTACAATACCTGGCCCAGTTGTTCCCTGATCTCAGCCCTGACCTCTAAGTGCTAATGCAATACAAATACATGTTAACAACGAAGATGGGTGAAGAGAACAAGCAGAGGCTGAAGGTAGACACACAGCTATTATAGACTCTGTTGGCCTTGCCTGCAGTGCCATGTGCGAAAAGATGGAGGTTAAGGTATTGGATTTACCTTGATCTTCCAGGGGAAAACCTACCAGCGTTGTCCGACGCTGGCCCCACAGACTGTAGCAGGAATGGAGGTTTTGTGGGGGAGCGGTTCGGGTCCCTACAGAACCATCTGGTAATGATATGGGAAGCAGAGATGTGCTGTCCTGTTTGGCTTAACTGCAGACATAGGCTTGGCCTATCCCAATTACCCAAGGATTATGGCTGGACCTGCACTACGGACTTAGCATGCCTCTGAAAAAAAGCCTTTGCTGTGTTGTTTTGGCTCTGATACATCCCTTCTTGGCCCCAGAGCTCCTGAAAAATAGAGGCATGGGGAAATGGAAACATGTTTCATCAGATTTTCTTGAAGCTCAGGAAAGATTCAGGCTGGGTTTGAATGTAGCCCAGAAACCCGTGACTTACGTTCGACATGAAATGTCTCTCCTGGCTTCTGTTAATTAACAAAGTCCATTTCACTGCTGCCAGCCTGGAGGGTCCTCTCATTGCAAGGACTCAGTATTGGGGACCAACGGCAAGTCCATCTTAAAGGTGGGAAACGGAAGCTCTGAGAGCTGAAATGACCTACCCAAAGCCAGCCCGAAATCCTGGGGCAGAGATGAGAACAGGACGGATGACTGTTGACTCCTCGCCTGCGCTGACCACGGTCCTTTACAGACCCAGGAAAAGAAACCAGGGATCCTGGCTCTAATCACTAGGCTCTAATCACTAGGTACTACCGTTCCTTCTCATCTTTGAAAGTGGATGCTTCAGTAAGGGGTCTCCCACTTGACCACCAAATGATCCTCGGAGGAAGCTACAAGTGGGAGACACCTGGGATCCCTTCCCGGCCCTCTCCCTCTCTGCAGGAAAGGACCAATACAACAGCAAGTGCTAAACGTTCAGCCCTTAGCACATTAGAGAGTGAACAAGATGAACACGGGCTCATTTAGAGACCCAGCCTGGGAAAGTAGAGCAGACGTGAGTCCCAGATGGACCTGTCAATTCCGGCTAATAAAAAGGATATTTCACACATCAGGCACTTTGCAGACGTTTTAATGAGAGCAAACAAAGCCTCCCGGATGCAGATTAGGGCCTGCAGAAAAGCAGCTCCCAGGACAGATGCCTTTCATTACAGAAGGCTAAAGCCCTCTCACTATAATGACGTCGCCTCCCGGGATGCACACGAGAGCACCTTGGAGGTGACAGTCAGACCCTCTTGCTCCGACCCCGGGAGTGTGACACTGAGAGACCGGATGTGGCTCCAGGTCAGTGGCAAGCACCATCCAGCACAGCCCATTCCAGTCATTCCTCCATCCTCGCCCTTCAACCCAGAGACTGCGCATCCCTGTTGCTGAGAGGTAGGCAGATTTTTCTTGCACTTGCTACTGCTCCATCCTAATTATTCTTCTGCAACTATTAAAGGCTCAACATTATCTGTCCCCTCATCCCCTCCCTAAAATCCCTGGGATCTGGAGAGAACAGACCCCAGAATCAGTCCTCCCTCCACCCTAGGTACACCACCACTGCAACCACTATTGGGACTGCAGTGGGATGTGGACAAACCTGAGCCAGCTGCAAACTAACATATTCAGGTCCCCAGGGCAACGCTGAGCTCTGTGCAGGGAAACTGTCCCAGTATTTACTGAGGTTTTTGTGTCTGAACTGGGCTCCGTGAAGGGAGGGTAGTAAAGCAGCAGGTCGTTTGACCCCAGTACTCTTTCCCGCCATGGCAGGGGGTCGGACTAGATGATCTGCTCGGGTCCCTTCCAACCCGAGAAACTAAGAAACTATGAAAACACTGGAACAGGTTACCCAGAGAGGTGGTGGGATCTCCATCCTTGGAGGTTTTCAAGCCCCGGCTAGACAAAGCCTTGCTGGGATGATCTAGTTGGGGCTGGCCCTGCTTGGAGCAGGGGGTTGGATTAGATGTGACCTCCTGAGGTCCCTTCCAGCCCTAATTCTCTATGACTCTATGGTCACTGATATGCACCCTAGCTAACTTAACATAGCTTGGGTATGTCTGCATCACAAGGCAATCGCAGCCATGACTGAAATGGAGAGACACCATGTGCATTATTGGAAAGGTAGAGTGCTTCTTAGGAAATCAATGGTTGGGACTATACAGTTCAATAATACAAACAGTTCCCCTCCGACCTTCCATCGAAGCTCCGAGGGATGCGATGATGGGCAGGAAGTTGAGGAATGATAGTTTTCCCACATGCATTTCAGAGGGGGTGAAAAGGGAATGATCCATCAGCCCCGGAGCCACCAGCTTCTCAACAGATTTTGAATCGTCAAGAAATGGCTACGTAGGCCAAGGTTCAGCTGAACTGGGAGAGCGGCTGGCCGCTTCGGGTCTGAAGTGTGTTGTCTGTCACCATCAGGGCTGACAGACGCAGCTACAACCCTGATGAGATTCATCACCTTGTGTCGCCTCTGTGACAGAGCAAATCGCTCTGCTCAAACGGATGAGACCAGGAGGCAGGTGGGACAGGCATTCACAATACACGGAGCCGAGGAAGGGGGCGAGGTTTCGCTGCTGTGCCCTCGTGGGGGCACCTGCCCCGCAGCCAGGCGGGGGCCGAGGGCCCAGGTTCTGCTCATCATTCGAAGCGCAGCCCGGTCAGCAGTGCTGGGGCCTCAGCCTCCCGCCCGCCAACGCAGCAACATGCAAGCACGCCGGGACCGGTATTTCAGACCCAGCCGAGCCCACGATGAAAAGGCCCCATCAACTTCCCCAGCCATCCCCTGGGGGCCCAGCTTCTAATTATGAAGCTGGCATGGTGCCTGCAGAGCTCTCCCTTCCAGCAGCTCCATTTACACATTTTATTTCTCTTTTGCAGCCTTGGAAAGGCAGAGCGGGAGCAGCAGGCACCCCCAAGGGCAGAGTGTGAGGGTCGTGGCTGACCTGCAGCTCTCCCCGCAGGGTAGGAAAGGACTTTTGCGCTGACTGCGTGCCAAGCCGGTGTTCTCAGTCATCACGGTGAGCTTCATGGACAAAGAAGCCATTTTAGAGCAAGCAGCACTTCCAAATAAGCCACCTTTGCGTGGCTGCACTTGAACTCTCCGCATCTCACAGTGGGCGCATCTACATGAGACGCTTACTGCGCATTAGCCTAATAACACTGCACAGTAGTGTGGTGGTTAAAAACTGTGCTATTCGCCTACTGAGCAGTGTTATTAGGCTAATGCTCAGTAGGCACCACCAAAAAAAGTGTGCTGCCACTGCTGTGCAGTAACTCTAGTTATTGCGCATTTAGTTAGTGCTTTTTTAAACAAGTACTAAACTAAATGTGCAGTAGCTAAGGTGCATTAATTAACGTACAGACGTTCCCAGTGTTACTTTCATCCAGGCCACATAAGCATCACCACGATCCAAGATCTGCACAGCAGGATTTTATACTGAGTGCAAAGGAGCAAAGGGTCAGGTCTGTCATGTATGTCCAGGAGAACAGGACTCCTGACACCACATGGGTGAAATCTAGCATGGGGACACCTTGAAATCTGGCATCCTGCCTAATTCCTGATGCATGGAAGAAGAGCCTGACAGACAGAAAAACCCAACTAGGACAAAGCCCTCTCTGTAATACATCAAGACAAATGTGCGGTGAAGTTAAAGGCAGGATAATTATTCTGAGTCCAGCCTGCGATTACCAAAAAGAGTGTGAGAGGTGAACCCTGCTCATCCTCCTTTTAACTTCATGACCGCAAGAATGGCCACGTGTTTCAGAAAGGTGCTTGGTCTCAAAAGCGATGAGGCCAGAACCAAAATTTCTAGATTCAAATGGTTCCAGACTCAGGCAAAGTTTGAAGCTGCATCTGACTCAGGCCCCTCTACATTGGTCACTGGTACACTTTATAACAGTGGTTTTGAACTTTTTAGACTCAAAACTCCCCCCTGGAAAATGCCACTTCTTAATTTTCACTCATCTTTGAGTACAGAAAAATACTGGGTTGAGTCTTCTCTTGCAAAGCGCTCTGAGAGGAGAGACCACGTCAGGTCAAAATGGTTTTAACACTGAATTCCTGTTTGAAATCTCCGGGTTTATCATGATTACACACCTGGCAGTGCTAACATTGCTATGGCCCCCCAGTTGAAAATCACTACTTTCTAAGATTAACCAATCAGTCTATGGCTGTGCTGAATAGTCACAACTAAACACCTTGAGCCTTCAGTGTTTCCATGCTGTACCTCAATTTTTCTGAATCAACCCAACATTTCAAAATATATATATTTTTAAATCAGTAAAACTGCAGAGCAACAGCTTGAAAAACAGAACCAAGTTGGGGGAGTGGGATTCACCCCACACTGCACTTAAAAATGCTTGCTCAGTTCAGGTAGTTTTTCTTAAGGCCATGGAAATCCTCCAAAACTCTGCTGCCTTCCAAGAGCTTTTGCAGCCAGAACCTTGCTTTGCCAAGATGGAAAACCTGTTCATTTCCCCAAACTGGAGCCTGTACTATGAATGAAATGGTAACATTATATTATTTATTATCATAAATTGTTGTTGCTATTATTGGTTAGAGACAAACTTTTCTTTTTTTCTATCTATTTGAAGCTGGAAAGGATTGTTCTGGGGGCTTTCAAAATATTCAAAATAAATATGTATTTAATATTTTTGGTGTGTGGTTAGATTAGAACATCCTGTTGAACTAGGCCCTCAGAGAAGATTCCCTTTCCCTGCCTTGGCTAAATCCATAATGCTTTTCCTCCAATCCACTTAATAAGACCAGAGCCCTGAGTTTGCTCAGTGTGAGTGATGCTTCCCAAATGCATTGTAGGACAAAGGGGAAGATGGGCTATTGTTTTCATAGAGCAGTTTCCATCCAACAGCAAAATCTGTTCACCTGCCAGCGATAACACGGCTTATGAATGCCCCCTATCAGACAAGAAGGAAGCCGGAAAAACAGAGTGATAGAGAAACAGAAACGATGAGAGCCAGTGAAGCAAACAGAGGAAAAGATAATAGAAAGCAGGGAGGAGCAGGAGGGAGATGAGAGGAAATGAATAAAGAAGTGGCCCTGATTCAGGAATCTGACTTCAAGCAGGTGCTTAATTTTAAGCAAGTGCCTAAATCCCATGGGCTTCAAACGGGTGTCTGAAATTAAGCAGGTGGGGGAGTCCTGTCCTAAATAGCGATGCTTTCCTACAAGAGACCGTCCAAAGGAGGAGGAAACGAAAAGGACATGGCAAGGGTTAATGCTTATCCTCCCTGTTCCTGCAGGAGGGATTTCATGCCATGCTGAATAAATAAAATAACGTGATATTACAAAAGGCGGCAGCACAGTATATTAGATACCACTGCACTGTTACAGGGCAGCTGTCAGCACCAATCACGATGACTGATGACTTATCAAGAATGGACCTGACATTTCCAAATGAGCTGTTTTGATAGAGATGTCACTCAAAGGGGCTCCAAAATAAAATAATAATAATAAAAAAATGCCCAGATAGGAACTGGAATGTAAATGGAAAACATCTGTCACCTCTGTCTCACCTAGTTAAAGAGTTCCTGGCTTGACAACAAGGTGATTTGGTACACCCCCGGGCGAGGGCTGGGAGGGGAGATGCATGCACACAGAGACTATGCTAAGATGCAGCTGAAGTCGAGTCCTTTCTCTTACCAGGACAGGCACGACTGGCTGTTACGTGGTGCTGATGGCAATCACCAAGACTGTGTATGGACTTTACAACAGCACTGACAGCCCCACTAAGCATAGAGCGAGCAGCCCTTGCTGCCTTGAAGCACCACAGCTAAAACAGCAACGGGCCGTGCTTTCCCCAGGCCCTCCTACTGAGACACAGCCTGCAATACAGTCTGGTGGCCTAAATCTGGGGCGAACACACAAGCAGGAGACTCCTCCCAGAGCCCTCTGGGAGCCCATCACCCCGAGTCAGTGCAGAGGCACAGATGTCCACACAGGCACAGGGGCAGTATTCAGGTTCAGGAGCAGGTTCTAGGGCATAATAAGGGTTGCAGGCACGGAGTTTTGAATGTGGGGAATTATGCTTCAGTCAGAGAAATGGTCTGGGATCAAGGGCTTTTAGGGGTCCTTGCCAACCCTGACACTGAGCTGGTGCATCACCAGCTATAGGAATGGCCTGGCAAAGGGGATGCCATCAAGAGAGGTCCATTAGCACTTGCAAAACACTGATGACCCCCGGCTGGAAGGGTCAAGCGTCATCATGGCTCAGTGCATCTTTTCCCGTGATTTCCGCTGCAGTGACGCATCTCCAAATGAATGTTTTCAGTTGAAAAATATCATCCTAATGCATCGCTGTGAGAGGGGACAGGTATGTGGAAGTCAAGATTTCATCTCAGAAATCTAGGACACTGCCTGATTTCAAGCAGCAAAATCCCACTTTGCTCTCTGGGGCTGGGAGTGCCTTTAGTGGGACAAAATGACAGCTCTTCTGCTGGGGGAGCCTCTCAGCCCTGCACACTGTGGGCACGATTAGCAAGAGTCCCAGGCAGCAGCTGGCAGGGAAGAGATAACTGATCCCGTAAAAAGATCAGGCAAAACAGATCCCAGAAACTGTGAATGAGGCAAAGGCAACAGATGCCTCCTGGCCAGATGCTGATAGACTCATTCAGGCTGACATGCCTCGCTGCCTGGAAAGCCTCCTTGAAGTGGATGGGACAGCTCGCTGAGCAAGGGGCTAATTAGTATGAGGGAACGATGGCAGGGCCTGGCCCTGGGTGTCTGCTCCGTGGCCAAAACGGGGAAACAGTGGAGCGAAGCCCTTCCCTCCCCCAGTGTGGATGCCATTAGCAGCATAAACCAGAGCCCAAACCCTGCGGCTGAGGCAGCCCTGAGCTTGCAGGGAGAAGGTCTCACGAGCCAGGTCCTTGCAGCCAGCTGCAGCGGGTTGAACGGATGCCACAGAGCCCCAGGGCTGGCGGGTGCCCATCTATGGTGCTCCGGCTCCTCTCCAGCCTCTCTCCTTCTCTGCCCCCTGGCACTGCCTTTACTGACACTGTCCTCCCCTCGCCCAGCTGCGAGAGGAGCACAAGCCAAACCCACAGAGAGCTTCCTGGCCTAGTGGCCTCTCCTGCTCCTCTTGGCTTTGCCGAGTGCCTCCTGGAGGTGACTAATGAGCGCGCCCTCCAGGAGAGGCATGCTTAAGTGAGCCACCTGGGATGGGTCCCCTCCCAAAGCTGACACTCCATGAACTGGAAGGCAGCGCTCCGGCTGCTAATTGTTCTGCCCTCTCCGGCTTGCTGGAGCTCTCACTGATTTAAGCAGGCCCATTACCCAGCTAGTCCAAATGCCAGTAAGCGCCGTTTATTCTACTATTTGAGGATTAACCATTTAAGGCCTAGAGCCAGAGAGCTACTATCACCAGTTCAATTAGGGAGAAACTCACCCCGGGTCTAATCTCACGGCATCCCTGCCTCCCCCCCGAACACGGGAACGCCAGAGATTCAATGAGACAGCCAGGGCTCATGACGTTGTACAGCATGAGAGATTGGACAAAGCTTGGGATAACTTTTGAGATGATTCTTCCTGGTTTCTCCCTGTAGCCTGGGTGTAATATAGCCACCTGGAAAGTTAAACTTATTTTTTTGTTCTTTTTGGCAAACTGAGCATTTCTTACTGCTCAAATCAACCTCTACCTTGGGTCCTTATTTCAGGGAGCTGGGCTGAGCTACCGAGCTGGGATGCCACGTTGCAGAAAGGGTGCGTTCAGGAATGACACAGCTAATCTATAATTTATCAGGCAATGGCTGTTTGTACATACAGCCCTCGACCGCATGGATGTGTGTCACTGCTTCTGTTTCCTAACTGACTCCTTCGTTTGTGCTAAGCTAGACCCACCGCGGCTTGCAGGTATGCTGCAGCAGCCGGGCGCACAGTACATTTTAGGCAGAGCTCCCTTTTGAGCATCTGGGATTCTCAGGAACTGACATGTAACACTTGGTTATCAATCTGTAAAGCCCCTATGTGTTCCCTGCAGGCAGCTGCAAGCTACATAGCAGACATGGGCTGTGGACAATGATGCATTAGCCTCTGGGTTGAAGCCAGCAGCAAATAAAGGGCAAAAGCCAAGCATTGAGAGAGAAAGGCAGAGCACACACACGCGTGCACGGATGCTTTTTCACATCATATTGCCTTTTCCATTTGATCCATTCCCAGAGCACTGCTCCCTGTTGGATGCAGTCTGATCACGGGGCCCCTATATTCCATGTGCGCTCTTGGCTGAAGGCACCTCCTGCGCCAGAGGAGTTTCCAAGGGATGAAGACAAGTGTCCTCTCCTAAGACGAATAAAGCCACCACGACTTGTGAATTAATCACTGGTCCCTGAGGAGTGCACTAAGCTAAACTAGCAGCTATTTCTAGGACTGGACACCACAGTGTAGAAAAGGACTTCATCAGTGGCAATCCCTCAATTCGAGGATGATCTCTAACATGGTTCATTGATGGGTCTTGAGGTGACTTAAGCATCTGATCCTTGAGCCACAGGATTAGACTCTTAAGTTGTTAGTTTTTCTGAGCAAGCTGTAGGCTGGGATTTCTCTCCTTTTCCTTCCTCTGCTCTCTCTTTCCTGCTTTGAAGAAAAAACTTAGACCCCATCTGGCACCAGTGGAGTTTGAGAGCCTGGATGCCATCCTTTCTGGCCACGCACTAGGTAACATTTTGCCTCCTTTCTCGAAGTGCCTATCTTGGAAGGGTCCCTGTTGAGATAAGACCTGCCCACAGTGAAACTGAAGGAAAGTCCCGTGTCTACGCAGTGGTTTCCAGCGTGCTATTTCCTGAAAGTGCTCAGCATAAATGAACTCTCGCAGACAGTCTGATTTACTGCTTCAAAATGATTCATTCATACAAAGAAATCTCTTATTTTCACATCGTTTCTCTTCGGGGAGCTAAGTCCATGTTTCTATGGAGACCAGCCAAGATCTTGTCTCTACCCATCAATTCATCGTTGATGGGCCTGTCACCAAGGCTCTTTCCAGAATGCAGGGGGCAGGGCCAGGCTGAGAAAGGGAGGAAGGGAGGTATATATTACGCTCCCCTCCCAACACAAGCATCACTAAGGAGATGCTTAGTGGAATCTAGTTCCACCCAGGCCCTGCAAACTGGGCCAAGCATTAAAGGTGGGTCTCTCAGCAAAGTGTTGTAAGAACGTAAGAGCTGCCCTTTATGGGGTCAGACCATCGGTCCATCTTGCCCGCTATCCTGCGTCGCGCAGTGGCAGAGGGCGGATGCTAAAAGGGAGAGTGAACTGCATATGTCTTGCCTGGCATATACGTTGCCTAGCTTTTTCATACCACCAGGCTCAAGCTTCCTGCTTCAGTAGGACCACAGCCTATGGTCCCTGTCTATACTGTAGTTTCACCTCTGTCAAGGGACTAGGTTACAACATGGTTCCGTTTTGTAGCGGTGATGGGATGTGTTAGCTGCTCTCCCCAAACACGCTGAAGTCTGGGCCCAAGGCATCGCTGTGTTTCAAATGCATGGTTAAAGCAAAGTTATATCTCGAGTGCAAATAGAAATGTACCCACCTGGCTCTAAGCATACTAGGGGGTGTGCCAGCTGAATTGCTGTGTGCAAAAGGGCAGACTACAGGGATGGGACTCTGCTGTCTAGACTGTACATTTTTTAGTCCTCAGGCTGTGGGCTACTTTTGTTTGTACATCACCTGGTCCACTGGGTGGGTCCTCAGGCACTACTATAATACATTTGTCTGGCCTGGTTTGGATGGGGATGATCCTGTCTTGAGCAGGGGGCTGGATTAGAAAACCTCATGAGGTCCCTTCTTGTGCTATTTTTATGATTCTAATGAGCAGGGTTCCTGGTTAAAAGACATCCCAAATTTTCCAATTTAAAAAAGTAACCCCTAAATCCACATTTTCCTGAGATTAAAATGAAACACCACTATACATATACATACTATACACACACTACATATATATATATATATATATACACACACACATACACATACACACACAGATGTATATATATACATAAATACACACATACACACTATAGTGTATGTATACATGTGTGTATGTATAGATGCATACACACGCACACATACATATATATACATACACGTACACACACAAACACCCACACATACACACACTATATATATTGTATATGTATCCATACATACATACATACACATTATATATATATATTAATGGTGTTTCACTTTAATCATGGGAAAATGTGGATTGTGGGTTACTTTTTAAAATCAGAAATTGTGGAATATTTTTTTATCAGAGAAAACCAGGATCCCTGCTAGTGAGGCAGAAGATCAACCTGTGAGAGGCAAGCACAGCATGCAAATGTTATGTCCCTAATACTATGCCATCTCTTAAAAAAGGATTCGCTCTGGCTCCCCTCGCCCGGTCTGCCTGTGTCTATATGGCCAGGTAAATACACAGGGGGGAAAAAACATGCCTGGAACTAGACCTCTAAGTGGATCTTGACAAAATATTATTTTCTAAAACACTGAAAATCACTTTTGGGCTGAATGAGCAGTGAAGAGATATTCACCCATTCATGTGAGAAACAAAAGGGAAAGTCACTGTCTTTAAAGGAGCTTTATGTCATTATGGATATGAAAAGCTGTAACCTCCCCCCACATCCCCCCCGCCCTTCTAAAAGTAATTTAACAAAAAAAGCATGAGAGAAGATAAAGAATGGAAATTCAAAGAGCCATATTCTGGACAAAAATCCACCGTGGAAATGACATGCTAAGTTATTCTTCTTCATACAGCAGAATAAAATATCAGATTTCCCTTTCTAAAACCCCGCTTTGTGCCACCGCCTCCAGCACATTAACGCAAACCGTGGGGAGAAGACCAAAAAGGGTTCAAAACTGCGGCATGGAGCAGATGGATCTGGGGCTGGGTGTTGGGTGGGTTAAAATGGCTCTACTGAAGTCAGAGTTAAGCCCATTCATGCCCTCTCAGGGCTGGCACCTTTCTACAATGCCTTAAACCAGTCCTTGACTCTGAAGCTGATGTCCATCCTCCATAAAGGGATGCCTGCAGCAGAGCAAAATGACTATTATTTCTTTATAGCTAGTTCCCACAGGCTGCAATCAAGTCGGGGGCCCTATTGTACAGGATAAACAGACAGTAACAGTCCAAAGACTTCCAAAGAGCTTTTAAAATCTGAGCATTAGACACCCAATCTTCTTCTGCTGCCACTCCACATCTAGGCTGGCAACCCCACTTCCCGACAGCACACAAGCCCTTTCCTCTTCTGACCCAACTGCAATAATTGAACTCTGTGGAGCTCACCACTACTCTCATTAAATGCAGCAACCCCTTCTGGGGTTATGGCCCTTCCTTTTCTCACAGGGACACGAGAGTGACAAATGCATTAGTGCATGTGAGGAGCTCAGAAACGACAGTGGTGGGGGTACAGGGAAGTTGAGGTGAGATATTAGGAAAAACTTACTCATGAGGAAAATAGCGAAACACTGGAACAGGGCACCCTCAGAGTTTGTGGAGTCTCCATCCTTGGAGGTTTTGAAGACCCGGGCAGACAAAGCCTTGGCTGGGATGATGTAGCTGGGGCTGGTCCTGCTTTGAGCAAGGGGTTGGACTAGATGTGAACTCCTGAGGTCCCTTCCACCCTCATTTTCTATGATTCTTTGACATCAAATGTGTGCAGTGAAATAAGATACAAGGAGGTTTTAAGCCACAAACGCTCTTCATTATTTTCCAGGCCCCTCTTAATCAATCCACTCCAATGTGCCTCCCTCAAAAGTGAATGGAAGGACCTCGGGCTTGTTCCAAAGCCCACTGAAGTCAATGAGACTTCAACAGGTTTGGGACTTGCCCCCTGTGACCTTAGGTTAGTGACCGGATATGGCCCTAGATGCCAATCCTGAGCCTGCCACCCCCAAAACACAGCCCTGCAGCAGCAGTGTCACCACACGACCAAGGAGTTTAGCATCTGGGCAAGTGATCACAGAGCCCGGGGTGGGCCCTGATGAGGCACCATGATTATGTGATTGCAACAACGGCCAGCTGGAGACTCCAAATCCCACACAACTCTGTGAGTCACAACTCTGGGAGTGGATGATGATTATTCAAATGGCAGGCAGAGCACTAAGGAAGGAGCCCATTGCCAGTGACACCCATGGCGGAGGCGACGGCTGCACTGGGGGAAACAATGCAGCTCTGATTTGGTCAATTTAGAGTAAACGTGCTGACACCCCGACAGAGAGCAAGCATGGGATGCAAGCACCTGTTGTGGGGCCAATCCAGGCCCACTAGCGTGTGTGCCTATCTTTGCCCATTGTCTCCCGATGGTGTTGGTGACCCCATAGGCACATCCTCCTCCTATGGGATGAGACTGGAGCGGTGCCTGAAACCCAGTGCTTCCAAGCCAGGGGGAGAGCTGGCTTTGCACTTGGAGTGTGGCTCTCCTCCCTGCACCATAGGCCACAACAGTGATAAAAGAAACCGGGGGCCTGATTTTGCTTGCTCGCCCACTGGCGTAAATCAGGAGTGATGCCACTGAAGTGGCAACAGGATTACAAGCATCGTACTATTGGCAGGAGGGAGTCAGGCCTATGGCTGAGAACCCCAGGGACTCATTTCTGCTGTGTCCATCGTGAGGGCCAAGGAACCGCAGATTACAAGTAACTACATGGGAACCACTCCGAGCACACTCCTTCAGAGACCCCACAGAGGGGGACAGGCCACCTTGCTCAAGAACATCAGGGTAGTGCAAGAAGTAAATCTGCATCTCTCACATTTTAGACTAGCATCTCTATGACGGGGCCATATTTGCCCCTTGTGTCAGTATATCTGGACCCAGTAGATTCCCTGGTTCACAGGGTCATAGGAAAGTAGGGCTGGAGGGGACCGCGTGAGGTCATCTACTCCAGACCCATGCATCTGCAAGCCTATTGCTATAGTTACAGAGTAATAAGTCAAGACAGTTGACCAGGAGCTTGTGAACTGGGCAGTAGCACTGAGGAGTGGCAATGATCACTATTCATTGATGCTGGGTCATAAGGGGAAAAGAAGGGGCAGCCTGGATGCCATGCAAAGGGGAAGGATTTTGGTGGTAGAGGGGCAATCAAATCTTCACCCCCCACTTTAAGAGAAAAGACCAAACTGAATTGACTGGATCCATATTTAAAAGGTCCAGGCTTTCCAGGAATGATATCGATTAGTTCTAGCTTTGAACAAGATGGGCTTTGACCTGAAGTATGAGAAACATTCACCAAATCAGCAGTAATGGAGCCCAAGGTGTCTATATTGCCCATTTGCAGTCATTTAGGTCAGGGACCGGGGAAACGGGTGATGGGGCACAGCTGTGGAACAGTCACTTTCGACTCCTTAATGGCCAGTAGGGGAAAAGCAGCATCCCAGATTAATCCGGTAACAGTGAAATGAAAAGTTCATCTGGGCTAGCAAGGGAGCATCACGAGACAGCAAACGGGCGGGTAACACACGGAGTTTCAGTCACACAATAATGACACTGACTATCTCCCATCCTGCTCGGGAAACTTGATGAGCAGGAAATGATGTGGGCTATTTTAAGTGATCCTGAAAGATATTTCATCTTCATCACAAGTTTGTTGCGAAAAACAAAGTGGAGATGGCACTTCTCCCTAAGAGATCTTATTATGCAGCTGTCATTTCATCTTCATCCCACTAATATGCTCCTGTTTTTCCCCCTTCTAACTTAGCTTCACCAGCTGCTGTTTTTAAAAGCCCAGTCTCCGCTCGTGGCTGCAGTTGCCCTCCACGAGGCAATAGTGAGCCAAGGCACTGGCGTGGTGCTTATTACCCGGATAAGCACTGGACACCGGGATCTTGTTGATGTGGGGTCAACAAGGGCTGCTTTTCTCTTGAGAAGCAGGGGGCGACTCCAGTGCCCTGGCCCCATTCTAATTTAGGAGATTACATCTGGATCCCATGGCCTCCTGCACTGTGCATTATTCAACAGTTTTTGCATTTCACACCCAGAAGTGGTTGCATTTCAGTGGTAGAGACGAATCTCCCTGCTCCTGCGGTCTGTATCACTTTGGTGAATCTGCAGAGCACTTTGTGGGGCGTGAATCGCCTCTGCCTCTAGGCAGTTACATCAGTGCAGATGTTTGCAAAGCATCTTCTTTCCCATCTGGAAGTATCCTGCACCGGCTTGAGTCTCTGCATGGCAGGAGAGGCTGAGGCAATGCTTTCTGCAAGGACAACATGAGACAGCCTTGGCAGCCCAGTTCAGGTTACCAGCTGGAAAGTTCCAGAGACCTCAAAAACAGACTGAGCAATTTGCTGGCTCTGCCCATCCCTTCTTGTACAGACACAGCTCATCTCCCAAGCGACTTTACATCAGAGAGTCATCTGGTATTCGATGTCCGGGAACAGCCCTCTTCAATCTAAATTAAGCACTAAAGTGAAAGGCAATTTAGGGTGAGACCATGAATTCATTAGAAAACATGGCTGGATCTAAACGGTGATGTGGATGGAAACAAAGAGGAAAGGGAGAAAAAGGGGGACAAAGCCCCTGACAGAGATGGGTAAGCTGGAGTGAGCTGAAGTTGGAAGAGAGAGAGAGAGAGAGAGAGAGGAAAAAAAAAACCCCATCAGGTTATTATTTTGGATGAAGATTAAATGACTCTTCCCCGATTGAAAGGGTGAGTGGGGAGAGCTAACAAACTGTGACAAACCAGAACACATGGACACAGGCAGTCAATTCCCTTAAATAAAACTTTTATTGGCAATGATATCTGAAAACAAGCAGCCTACAATGGGGATTAATGATTTCCACTGGCCTGGCCCTGCATATTCTGTCCCCCGGGGAGGAAAGCATCAAGGCACGCGTCTCCCACTGTTAAATTCTGCTGATGGCATCACTGCGGCAGGTGAGGACTGCGGGGGGAGCCGGTCACAGGGGGTCCGGGGGGGAATGAGATGGAATCACTTAGCCGTCATTAGTCCAAATTAAAATCAGAAGTGAGATGACAATTACAATTTGTGACCGGCTAATTGTTTCCCTCAGAAGCTGATCGTTCTGCAGATTGGGGAAATTAATTGCGCACAATCCCAGGTGGATTGGCTTTCAACCCTGCCGAGGAAATTAAACTGCTCCGAGCAAAAACTGTGCAGGCTCCTTTCACCCGGCACAAGAGAATGAAGCACCTTGGAGAGCAGCCGGGGCCTGGCTTGGTTGACCAGGCAGGCTGGGAAGCAAGCTTCCTTCTGGGGGTTCACCGGGGGGCTGCACCCCAGCAGGATCCAGGGGCTCTACCCCTGGCCAGGTCCCTGTTTGAAGATGGCCACGTCACAAAGTGTCCCTGTGAAGGGAAGAAGGAAGGGCTCTCATCTCCCTTTTGTACAGCGTGGTACAGAGAAAATAAGTGACTTGCCCGAGATCCCACAAGACATCTGTAGCAGAGCAAAGCTCGAAATGCCCCTTTTCTAATTTTGAGGCTACTGTCTTCACCATCAGACCATCTTTCCCCAATATTCAACCCACCTGCCTCCTTCCTCTCAGTTTTTCCAGCTGTAAAACAGCACGGACAATTAAATCTGGCTGAATATATTCTTCTTATTAAACCAATTTTTACATATGACATTTCAGCCCATCCAAGAGTTGGCAGCAAATGTTCATTTTGTTTAAAACTTTTAAGGCTTTTGGGACCAAAAAAAAAATAAAACTTGGTAAAAAAAAAAAAAAAAAAAAATTCAGGTGTTGCTTCAATTCCCCCTACACACACACACACACGTTTGAGAAATATATTCAGGTTTTCTTTTTCTTTTTTTGTCAAGATTTCCCCCAAAGCAGTTTTCCAACCTCTGTCAATTTTTGCTTTCAGGGCTTTTTTCTTTTTTTGTAATGAGAAATACTGTAAAACAAACTACAATTTGTTTCTTTTAGAAATATCCCACGAAAAATAACTGGCATTTTTCCATGAGTTTTAACGATGTTACTGCTCTACTCTGCCATGGGGATTCATTAGCTCCATGGCGCTCAACCTTTTTAGACTCAAGACCCCCTCATTAGACTCAGGGCACCTCTTATCAGAAAATTCCAGGTCTTCGTTTTCTCTTGGTTTTTGTCTATGAAAAAATACCTAGTAGAGCAATTCTTCGGGTGCAAAAAGAGCTTTGAATAACTACCACAGGTCAGACTGCTTTTTGACATTATGGATCCTTATCTGAAATCCCTGGGTTTATCTTGGGAATCGCTTGTCTGTGTTTGCACACCAACAGGGCTAATATTGTGTGGGACCCTGCGGCACCTTTAAAAGGATCTTGTGGTACCCCTGGGAGCTGTGTCACCTTGGCTGAGAACTGCTGAATTACCTTATACCCATGTGTGCTCGGTTTGCAGAAGCCTACAGAGAGTGGCTCATGACGCAGTCTGTATTACTTTTGAATGAACAGAGCTGGGTCTTTTAGTTCAAATGCTAGAGGCTCACTCATTTATCCAGGGCTCTATCCTTGCCTCTGCCGCCCCGGCTCAGAACCAGCACTGTGTTTGCCAAGAGCTTTGAAGCTCTTGCGCAAGACAGAACATGTGTGCCCCCTGCTACTTCACATGAAAAGTCCCCGCAACACGTGGAGCAAAAGTGTGAGAGCAAAAGCATTCATTTACCGACTCATTGCTAAAATAATGGAAGGCACCATTTGCCCGGCTCATAGGTCAGAAACCAGCAGCGCTTTGCAAAGTAGGGTAGTCATTACCGCAAGAGAATGAATATGTATTTTTACAGTCACTTGTCTGACAATGCATTCACAGCCTCCAAGCGCCCATTCTCCTTGCCTTCAATGAAGGCCTGCGAGGCATCAAGGTGCAATAGAAACACCCACCATGCTTGCCCAAGAAAGGCAGCATGATGCATTCGCCCTCTGATTTACTCGCTCACCCACTACACAAAAGGGGCTGGATAGGGACTGGGAAAGCTGCCTTCCTCCTTGGGCAGCTGCACGGCTTGGAAGCACAAGCAGGCGTTGCTGCTCTGCCGTCAGGACAGAACGGAGGGGCGACGTGTCAAGCCCGTGAGCACGAGTCCATCAATGACACTGACCCTGCCGGAGCGGCTTCCTTGCCCTGTGTTTGCAGGGGGTTGGGAAGAAAGGGTGTTAGGCTCGCACCATGATATCATTACAACTCTTAATTGAGCTGTCAAAGAGAAGGAGGGTGGCAGACTTCAGAGAAAATGGAGACCTTCAGCTTCTGAGGCCTACATTTTTGCCTCAACACCAATTCCTCACACAAACATTTGCTGGGTTTTCTGGGCTCTGCCATGTTCCCTAACCATACCCATCCTCTGATGAGCAGAGGCCTCAAGCTCATTGTTTTCTGATGTGTAGGGCTTGATCCAAAGCCAGGGGTAGATTTAGGATCAGGCTCTAAAATGGAGATCATCTAAATGGGGCTGGTCCTGCTTTGAGCAAGGGGTTGGACTAGATGCGACCTCCCAAGGTCCCTTCCAACCCTCACTTTCAATGAGTCTATGGAGCTCCTTGGACAGGATCTTGCTCCCAGAGGCTGAATGGGATTCTGGGTTTTATTCCCACACGCCTCTGTCCTGCAGGGACCAGGTCAGAAATGCCTCCCACAGTGAAACATGAACTGGGGAACCATTGCCTTCCACC
The DNA here is from genome assembly GCF_001723895.1 of Crocodylus porosus. Taxonomy (NCBI): domain Eukaryota; kingdom Metazoa; phylum Chordata; order Crocodylia; family Crocodylidae; genus Crocodylus; species Crocodylus porosus. The sequence goes on along the minus strand of NW_017728935.1, from coordinate 1,644,712 downwards.
CCTTGACTGGGTATGTTGCTTCTTAAGAGCTTGGGAGGTCTTGTGGTCCAGTGGTCAGTGCTGAGGGGGGCTAGGAGTTGACTCCAATTCTGCCATACATTGATTCTGGGACCGCAAGCAAGTCACTCCTCCTACCTGAGCCCCAGCTTATCAATCAGATAACTGAATGAAACAGGGGTTGGCAAGTGCTGTGAGCTCCCAGGGGGAAAGCCACGGCAAAAGGGCAAAAGCAGAGAGATGAATAAGCATGCACTGAGTGGCTCCTAGTTGCCACTGCATCTCACGCCATGAGTGCTTGGAGGCTCCCAGAAAGAACAAGGCTCTCTTGCTCCAAAAGCACAGGCTTTTCCCAGCAGGAGCTGACGGAGACTCTTTATGAGCGTTTCTGTATAGAGTCTATGGTACATGGATGCAAAAGTTGTGCTTGCAACAGGCAGGGTACAGTGGAGCACCTCAGTTTTCACCAATTCATGGGCATGGATGATGGAAATGAAGGCCTTTCCTCCTCTCAGCTGCTATGAGCCTTAGGGCGGTTGTGCAGTATGTGGTACCGCAGACTCATCTACAGCACCATAAAGCACACATTCAGGCATTTCCCACACTGCGACCTTGCAGAACAGGGTTTGGGGGGTTTTTTGAACCCAGGAAATCCTGGGTTCAAAAAACCCATGCAGGAAAAAGGCAGGATGGCTCACATGGAGGCAGCGCATCCTACTGCAAACCAGAGCCTGGCCAGCTGGAGCCATACTCCTGCTGAAGGAGCTGCAGATTCCCAGGACCCCAGGTAAGGCTGCTGGGGCCAGCACACAGCACAGTTGGTGGCCCCAGCCTCCCCTACCACACCCTACTCGGGGTAACACGCTGCACACCACAGGGTGCATGGCATGGGTGCTCTCTAGGGACAACAAGCAGTAGCACAAGGTGTCGGGGGAACCAAACGTCCACGCTCATCTGGATGTGGCTTTAAAGTGCAAATGCTGATGGCAGTGGGGGAGGTCCCAGGTTCTTTTCAGCCCAGGTCTACCTCCCTGCACCCTCCCCATCTCCAAGGGCTGCCACGGCCTTGCCTCTTGGGGACTGTACCACAGCAAGGAAAACTTGCCAGGAATCGCTGTTCTCCTCCACTGCTGCTGCTGCTGCTGCCACGGGTGCTGGCAATCCCCCAAGAAAAGAGCAGCAGGAGTAATTTTTCTTGACATCTTTAATTAGTAAAACAATTATTAGGGGAAAAAATTTCTCTGGGCTCTTTCTCAGCACATCTTTGAAAAGTGTCGCGTCTGAAAAACGAGCGGGAGGAGCAGGCCGCTCCGCCGCAGCACGGCCACGTGTCTGGCTCAAGCCCTGGAGAGGTGCTGCTCGTTCTGTTCCCAGCTCTGAGCCCGAGTCCCAGCCCACAAGGGACCTTTTCCAGCAGTTCGCTGTGGCTACCCAGTCTTGCCATTGCTACTGGTGTTGGGCCACCCAACAATTATGCCTTATCATTCAGTCGCTCGTAGCTGAGGGCTATTTTTATTCCCCGCCAGACAGAATGACATCGTTTCTATTCATAGCGGGGGATCTGGGGGGCCTTGGGCCATTCACCCTCTGACCCAAATAGACAGGAACCCTAGGTGTTACATGCTCCACATCTCGTCTTCGGGCTGCTCCCGGTCCAGCCAGAATACAGCTGTCAGTGGACACGTGCAATGTCCTCCACCATGTGCACACCCTTGAGGTCTCCCCGACTTTCCTGCTTGCTAATCAGTTGTGAGGCTCAAGTGCGCTTTCCCAGCACTCTGCGACCGAGCTCCCTGATTTCCCTCCTGTATTTGATATAATAACAGTGAGGGCTGGTGTTTCATGCCCTGCAACCAAAATACTTCCCAGAACCAATGTGATCTGCGAATTGCACGCATGGGCAGCTAGGGACACGGGTATTTTATTCCGCCTTGTGCATAACAGAACCTCGATGAAAACTGGCTCCGTTTAAAGTAGCAGGGCCTTGTTTCACCTATACCTGGCTGTGAAGGCTGTGCTGAGAACAGTGAGTAGATAAATGGGATGCTTTAAATAGAAAAGTGTTAAATTTGAACAGCATCCCAAATGCGGGGAGAATTCCAGCTTAAATGCCCAGACTGAATCCATCTCAACTGCTTAGATACTGAAGCAGATCCAAAACCCAAAGCAGGTTGTAGCACGAGTCCAATTCAGGGACCAGAACATCTGCAGGTGTGAACGGCCTGCTAAGGAGACTCATTGATTTGCACCAGCTGACAATTTGGCCCCCTGCATAGTCTAGCATGATGAACCTTCACATAGTCAATCTTGGGAGACTTCCTCCATTTGGGGCTGGCTGTTAAGATTTCTGCCCTGACTGGCCTGAGCTTCCATCCCAAATTAAACCTACCCCAGCTCCCAAGACCCCCCCCCGATCCAAACCTAATCCAGATGCAGACATTGTCTACTCTGCCACCCTCCGGAGTGCATGGTAATGCTCTGTATCCCAGCCCTGTGTGCAAATTAGTTTTCCTTCTCATTCCTACATGATGCGAGACACAAATGCTTTGCTGGCTCTAAAACCAATTGCCCACATGCTTTGCAAATAGCAAAGGGGGGAGGTTTACTCAGGCTTCAGCCATAAAGTCAGTATTAGACCGTGATGTGGCTGCGTGTGTCTGTAGAAGCTGTGACAATGTGACAGCCATACTAACTCTGTATGTATGTACCAGGAAACTTGACGCCCACCATAAGCACGCATTTTGTGTAGGCATTTATCTACCAAGAAATTGTGACTCATATAATTTTGTACATGAAATGTGCCTATATTACATAGGTCACATATAGATGGCAAATACAGAGATCATCCTATTGACTGGTAAGGTGCGTTTAAGGGAAATAGGCTCCTTCCACACTCCGGCAGCCTGCAGAAAAGAGCAAGAACTAAAATTAACCAGTTGAGACGAGAACTTCCAAAGATCTCGGCTCACATTTTAAGCACCTAAATAAAGCGGCTGGATTTCAATCTCTTGGATGGCAAGAACTGCAGAAAATCTGGCCGCTGATATCTGGAACCCAGATGAAAACAAGGCCTCCTTTGCTACCTGCTGCCTGCATTTATTTCTTCATATCACCTGATCAAATAAATGACAGTGAATTCCATCCCCAGCACATCAGCATGGAGCCACCAGCTGTTTGCATCATCCATTGCCTGGAGATACAGAGAGCATTGGAGGAGACTGTCCACTGAGTCTGGTATCCTGATGCTTGGCTGCCTTAGAGGAAGATTTGAGTCTCTTTGCCTCCACCCCACAAAGTGCTTAATTGTGCGAGGCTGCACCACATTGTGACGACAGGCTCCCTCCCTGTCTCCAGCTGCTGAGCGTGTTCATGCCCTAAAGCAAGAAGACTAATGGCCAATGTGATGTTTATCTTGGGAAGTATCACTGCAGACGCTGCTTGTGCTACATCAGCTCCGGTGACTTTTCCCCAGCAAGCCTTTCTAATTGGTGTGGAAACAGGAATGATCGATACCCAGCCCAGCAGGCAAGCAGCAGAGATGCTGGGACTCTCAGAGACTGGTTATCTTGGGGAGCTTTTCCCCCACAAGGTCAAGGAGAGAGACAGATGTTGATGCCAGGAAAGGCCTGCAGAAGAGGGAGCTCCAGGCAAGGTCAAGGCTGGCCTGGGGAGGTGGCTTCCTGCATCCCACCCAGCAGCAGCAAGGTGAAGAGACTAGGGATTAAAAGAGGATGGAGATGAGGGCAAGACCAAGGGAGAGTCACTACCATCTCCTCCTGCTGAGTCAAGGAAAGATACCTCCAGAACAAGGCATTACTTCCACTCCTCTAATCCCGTGACTTGGATCAGTACATAACACTGGCAAAAGATGGCACCTAAAAGCCCTGGACCCTGTCTTTCTTGGAAGGGGCTACCCCAATCTTTACCACAGCTGCAGGAATCTCCAGGCATGCGGCAATGCTGACTACCAGGCTGCCTGGGGTGAGTCTCCACCTCCCCCCTTACTTACGCTTTCTGCTATTTCCCCCACTGGGGCCGAGAGCCCTCGGCTGCCTTCCCAGGGCCCCTTTAAGCCCTAGGGTAGAGGGTGAGCTGGGGCCACAGAGGCATGTCAGGGGCAAGGCCAGAGCATGCAGCAGACAGATGGAGCTTATAGGACCCCCAAGCTCTCTAAACACCAGGATTTCCTCTGATTTAAAGCTGCTTCTTCCCCTCGCTGGGGTCTTATGCAGAGCAACTGCACAAAGTGAAGACAGAAAGCTTTGCAGGATCAGGACCACAGAGGCCTCCTCTGAAAGCGTGGCTGTTGGCAGTTGCCCAAGGTCACACACCATGTCACTCGGAGAGCCAGGAATAGCAGCAAGGAGTCCTAGCACCCGCTCCACCCCCGTGCAGTACCCAACAGACAATGCTCCTGCCTCCCACCCGGCGGTATTTCAGGCACGCATGTTCTGACACTGTGATGCCTCCATGTCAATCCTTTGTGATGAACACATCAAGGCTCTTTACACTTTTTCTGCGTGGGGAGGTGGAGGACAGATGGGGGAGGAATAGGTTATTAAACAAAGCCCCAAAAATATAAAATCCCTGGGGGTAATTACAATCGAAGCCTCGCTGGAACATCTCCTATTATTTCTCCAGGGATGCGTGTTGTTGGAAACATTATTTTCTGAGCTAAGCAGCATAGCTCCAGGCAAGGATGGTCGCAAAGACAATGATGGGCAAACAGGCATGATTCAAGAGGCAGCTCCCTGGTACTGCTCTGCTGTCAGCGGAGGATTTGCTGTTGGGGGGGTATATGCATTTAAGGATCAGCAGGTGATCTCTGCAGCATCTGCCCACATGGCACAGAGACAGGGGAAACTGGGGACAGCAACCCGCTGCAAGGGGAGTCTCCCCAGACGCTCACCAGAGAGTGCTGGAAGGGCACGCCATGCCCTGTGTGCGAGGACAAGGAGCAAAGCCAGTTGGGCCCTGCCATGCTCACTCACTGAACACACTTTTCCACCGATGCCCTCGACACCCTGACAGAGGGCTCCGAGTCTGGCTGGGGAGAAGCATTTAAGGACATGTTTGCACTTGCTGTCCCATGCGCGTGACTCCAGTGGAAAACCCAGCTGCAGAGAGGGCAGCCCGTGTGATTAGCAGTGGCCCTGCCCTGCTCTCACTTCTGTGTGGCACCAATGCAGCTTCACAGAAACCAGGACAAAGCCCACGGAGCAGACGAGGTCTCTGCCCTGTTCCTTTGAGAGGTGCTGGGACACCCACGGGAAGCCAGGGCAGGCACTCAGCAGAGTCGCATCGGACTTAGTGAAGTCAGGGTTGAAAAGCTGAGAGTCCTCTGTTGAAGCAGCCTAATGGGGGCCCATTCATGGGAGTGGGGGGCAGGGTCCCTGCTTTGCTTTGCAGCCTGCTACCCCCTCCCTAGTGAGCCCTTTCTCCCCTCGTCCCCATGCCTCTTTGCACCGCCGTGGTCTGTGCGCAGACGAGAGCAACGAAAATGCAGCACTGGCTCATTTCAGGGAGACTCTTTCCAATCCTCTCTCAGCCATGGGGAGCAGGAGCTGCCGGACAGGCGCCCCGGCATCGACACTGACACTTTGCCGCCTCATGTCCATTGCAATTTTTGTCTCATTTGTCTCTTCATTTGTGGACTAAATTGGCCTCTTAAGAGGGGAACAAGCCTGTCGCCTTTCCAGGTGGAGTCTCCAGCTGCTTACAAACAGGCAATGACTGCTAGCTAGCAAGCCTCCAGAGAAGAGGGAAGCGCTCCAGCCCCCAGCTGCAATCCGCTCTCCTTGCACTCTCTTCAGGGCACGGCGCCTGGCAATGCCCCAGATGCAAGGCAGGGCACGGGCTGCAGCAGAGCATGCAGCAGCAGCAAGCAGAGCTTCCCGTGAGCCGCAACGAGCACAACAGCATCACTGTGCATTGGCAAAGAGGGAAGCTAGGAGAGGCTGGCAGAGCCTAGCCTGTTAGACTTAATCTGGAACAGGAGAAAGGTCAGGATGGTGACACAATCCCATGTTCAGGGCTTCAATTGGGCTAATCTCTCATTAAGAAGAAACCATTGCTGTTCCCTGCCTGACTCCATCCAGCCTCATCTGTCGCTGTGGCTGGGATACTGCAGGTGAGATGATAAGCAGCTTTTGCGGCTGGTGGCACCTGCCTGTTGGCAGAGTAATGGGTACCAGTGGCTGGCTCTGAAGGGACTGGAAGATGCCCAGCAGAGCCCACCTGGGCCTCAAGCATGCCCTTCACTTAGGCACCTCAGTGCATTGCTGGTTTGCAGCCTAAAAGGGTTAAACACAGTTGTTCTGCACATCACATCTGCAGCCTCACAGGGCGGCTGGGCATTTTGCTCAAGGTCACACAGTTAGGCCATGTCAGAGCTGAGTCTGATTGCTGTACTACCAGCACTCAGCCAAGCTACATCTGCTCCTGTCCTGTGCGCCTTGCACCTGACAGCGCTCCCTCCTGTCTGCAACCTTATCCTTCCCTTGCTGCAGAAGGCTCGCTTGCTTCTCAGCACGGAGATGACTTGGCCATCTCCTCCCCAGCAGCCTATCCCAGTCCCATCACTGCAGCTCTCCAAAAGCTAAGTCACAAGCACTGCTCGAGCCAGCATAGGACGGCCCACGACCTCCAGAAGGAAGAGACGGGCTGGAAGTGCTCCCTTTGCCTGATCATTGCTCTTGGTCTGCAAGTGAAGACTGCAAACCTCTGGCAGCACTGGGTGTTGCAGGACACTGGCTCCCTATCTGACAAAAAAAATAAAAGCTCAGGCCAAGAGAACTGTCATAGTATTTCAAAGCCAATGAGCAGCTCTGTGATTTATGCAGCGACTACAAAAGCAAGAGAGAAATGTTACTTTTGTATCAAGTTCAGAAAAGGTCACAGATACTAGGCTAATTAGCCTCAGGATTTAGGTTTATACAAATAAACCCCACCAGTGCTTAAGCAAACCCATAATCACCCTGATATTAGGGACCGCACTCAGTTCCCTGCATCCTATGCCTGGTTCTGCCACTGACTTGCTGTAGGACCCTGGTCAAGTCCCTTCATCTCCCTGTGCTTCTGTTCCCCTGCCAGCCCCCTCTCTATCTAACTGGCAAAGTCACTGCAGCTGCCTCTGACCATGTGTACTGTACAGCACCTAGCACGATGGGGCCCCAGTCTTGGTAGGTGTTATTGCAATAGACTTAGTCATCATTCTAATTTAATTGGCCAGGCTGGTTTCATCTTCCAAGTTTAATAGTGTTTTTGCAGAGGCCTGGGAGAAGCATCCCTCTTCTCTCAGGGTTGCAACATTTTCTTACGTTTCTAGGTACATTACGTTTTTTTCTAACTCCTGCAGCATCGTATATTTTGGTCCTGTCTGTAAGCAGGGTAATGGTCTAGAGAGAGCACCGATTCTTTCTGTGTTCCAATGAGTGCCAATTTGTTACCTCACGATGCAGAACTACGTTCTTCTGTTTTCAACAGCGCTAGGTGGGTTCTTTGCTGAATCTTGCGAACCAGCAAAAAAAAAGAAAGGTTAATTTAAAGTCTTTGTGGGGCAGGGGCCACCTTTTGGATCTGCCTTTGTACAGCCCCTAGCACCACAGGGGCCTAGCTCCCAACTGAGTGCTCCTAGGCACTGCTGCACTACAAATAAATCATGCTGATCTCATGGAGCAGACACACAGATTGAGGTGCCCTTCAGACGCATTGCTATACTCCTATTGTCTCAAGCGACTGGGAAGAATAAAAGGTGATGCATTGTCGCAACTACTGCTTTAGCTCTGGCATGCAACTACGTGCACCGCAACGTTGTCCAATTCATGCTCCCAATAACTTCCTGGGTAGAGCCCTGTTATCCCCTCGGCACCCACAGCAAAATCAGAGCTGAGATACAAAGCCACTTGTCCGAGGCCAAAGGCACAGCTGCTCTCAGAGCGGGGGTTAGCACACGGGAGATCCTAAATCCCAGCTCTGCGTTCAGAGCGCTAACCTCTTCCTGAAGCTGAGGGGGCTGTGCTCCGGAGCTGCCGAGTGTCATGTTCGAGACAGAGCTGTCTTCAAGCCGGTTAGCCTTCTCTTTTGATTGGTGTTGCCCCTTGAATCTTCCCCTCTTTAATAAAAGCTAAGCTTTGAGTTACAGGACTTCAGGGGAGTGCCTTGGGACACTTCAAGCTGCAGCACGTTGCTGCTTTTGTCCTAAACAGAGCGGTTCCTCACATAGGGTTTGGTGCATGAAAGAGCCACCCAGGAGCACATTTTCACAAGAGCTCAACCCCTGTTTCAAGTAGCTGGCTTCTAATGTGCTTCTCATAATGCTGAGATCAATTCTGGTGCCTAACACAAGCTCAACTACCAAACACCTGGTCTAAATGGGGGCAAAGGGCTCCTGTGCTTCTAGGCACTAAGCATGAAACGCCCAAGCCTGCCCAGTTAGGTTCCACACTTTATGTCACGTCATCACCGGAGAGGCGCAGGATTTGATGGTTGCAATGAATTGAAAAATTGAATTAAAATGTATTCTCTGGTGCACATCACACATCCAGCCCTTGCATCCGCTTTGGGCTTGAATGAAGCAGCTCCTCCTCTCGTTCTTCCCAAGTTTCACTCCTTGCTAAATGCAATTCACAGCAATCTAGAAAATTTACATGGCTCCCGTGGAGAACTACCTCTTGACCAAGCTTTACATCAAGCTTTTGATGAATCTGTTCTCAGCATGAAGTGCCCAGTTCTGCAAACTCTCTCATGCCTGGGAGCGGTCGGGTTGAATTCCCATTACTCGCACATGCAAGTATTTTCAGGATCAAGGTCCAAGGTTTCAAACTAAGCCCCCAACAGGTGAGTTTACTACAACTTTTGGGTATACACAGGTTCACAGATTAAAAACAAGCAGGTACTTGGGGCTGAGGAAGGATTTAGGGAATGATATTCCAAAGCCTATAGATTAGCCTATAGATTCTTAAACCGGAGGTTGCAAACATGGAGAAGTGGCGCCATGGGATTCACAGGATTCAACCACCCCGTCCTTCTTAGGTAGCTACAAAGAATGCCCCAGCTACGTTCTAGCTTGATGCGAGGGGAGATCGTAGAAGAGCATCCTTGCTACAAAAGTGTTTGCGATACACCAGCCCACATGATCACAACAGTCTCCTCTGCACTGAAAATCAGAAAGCAAATGCCCTCAACCATTTACATTTGCCAAGGATAAAACTTGATGGTCCTAGGTACAAGGGCTTTCAGCAAGACTGAGAGATCCCTATGCTCAGCCAGGGGACTGCTGCACATCAACCGTCCCAGCAGAGACTGGTACCACTAACTGACGGAGAGATAATTAGGCAGAATAGCGAAGGCTAAACTTAGAATCAGAGAAAATGAGAGTGGAAGGGAGCTCAGGAGGTCACATCTAGTCCGACCCCCTGCTCAAAGCAGGACCAGCCCCAACTCCACCATCCCAGCCAGGGCTTTGTCTAGCCGGGTCTTAAACATTTCAGCAGGTGCCCCACAAGGTAAGGCCTGGACCCTCCCCAAGTGCCGCTCTGATCCCATTCTCCGGCCTGAACTGCTGCTCTGCTTTCTGCTCCCTCCCTGATGGGCTGCTCCGTTCCCTTCCCTATTTGCTGCTGTGTTCCCAGCTCCCCCTCCAGGCAGCCGCTGCCCCACCACTTGTGGCTCACGGTTGCTACAGGTCGGCCCCTGCTGGGCTAGAACGAACCTCGGGAAAATAGCCAAAATCATATTAAAATGTGGATAACAAGAATTGATCTTCACCGTGCGTTACATCTCACCGAGAACATAGGGTGTTCTATCAACCTGACCGGGAGAATAAAATTCAAACTATGTAGGACATTTATTGTCACATAATCTATGGCGTCTACAAATTCCCATAAGGAAGCAGACAATGAGTAACCCTTTTAATACTGCTGGAACATCATAACACTGCTGCTCTACTTAACTATGACATGCTATTGATAGCCGGGCAGCAGAAACCACTTAGGGTGGTCCAGAGGGGGTCAGAAAGGAGTAATGGGATTCAATTGAGCATAGGAAAATGGAGGTCGAATACTGTGGGGTAAGTCTCTAACAGTGAGGTCTACTGAACTGCAGATTGGTGTCCCAAGGGGAGGGGGAAAGACCTGCCGCTTGGGCTATTTAAAATGAGATCAAAGCCTATGCAGAAGGGTTTGCAGTAAGCCTCGCATGCACCACAAGCTCTAACAAGGCCAGCTGGATCCTGAGTTGGTGTAAAAGGACAGAGCAGTGGCTTCAGCAGAGCTGGGCCTTTTCCCAGCCGCTAAGGAGCAGGCGTGATGCTTCTAAGCAGTCGCTTGGCCAGCCTAGCTACATTACAGCAGCTAATGATTTATGGTTCCTGGGGAGAAGTCATTTTATTGCAGTTCCTGAACAGTATGACACACAGGGGATTGGGGCTGCACCAGGAATTAAACCCACATCTAGTGAGTCCCAGATCCATGCTTCAGTCGCGAGACCTCTTCCCTGCACAAACCTTATGGAGGCAGGTTGTTCCAGCCTTTGTTCTCGAGTGCTTTAGTCACTGGAGTGACCCGTGACCCCTAGGAGCGGTGATGTTGCACGCTCCCCTTGCAATGGTGTGAGCAAAGCATGGCTCAAAGCAATGGGCAATCTGCCCCTGTGTTTGTACCTGGTCCCAACCCTGCCTTTATGGCATGGTCTCTCCCCTCCTTCCCCCCAGCCCTCCCTTCCAAGGCAGGAGATAATTACACTAGGATGTTTTTCTTTGCAAGTCTCCCTCCTCTCACTGTGGTGTGAAGAACCACAAGCAGCAGCAGCATCTACTCAGGCCTGAAGTGTTTCCACAGGGAACTTGTGCAATCAGCCTCACACCACAGCACCCATCCACACCCTGTGCTACATCACTGCATTGACACCCACGCTCTCCTGCCCTCCAACACACACCTACTACTGCACCCCTGCACAAGAGCACTACGTGGCACACTCGCTTGCCTACCCAAAAGCACACTCCCCAACACAACCCTTCCCTATAGGCACCTGATACACTCAGGCACACCTCTACTGATCACAACCCATAACACGAGGGACACAAACTCACAGACCCAAAAAGGACAGCGCTGAGACACCCACAGCAAACCCCTCAAGCTATTGCCACGAGCATCACATGCACACGTATGGCAACATGCCCACGTGCCAACATTGCCTAGCATTTAAGAGGGCTCTCCAAGAGCAAAGCTGGACGGCACCTCGGAGGCCGCATTGCTGCTGTTTGCTTGGCTGCCTTCTCCTCCGGTTTCTCAGATCCCGCTGTAGTTGTTCTGATTCGAAAACAGGAACATCTGCTGACGACAGGCAGGAGGCCCGGCCAGAGCAGGCTCCCCTGCTGCTGAACGCAGCCAAGAGGCACGCATTATTCCAGCAGCTGTTCCTGCCGCTTGACCCGCGGGGGTCTTCGGAGGCTGCTACCTTTGCCCTCTCACCCCCTTGGCCCCTCGGTGTGCCCAGAAACAACAGTGAAGGGCACTAGAGTGGGCAGAGCATGAATGAATAGCGACGGGGCAGGGGCTGGCTCCAAGTCACCAAACCCGAGAGAACCAAAGCCTTGAGCCGGGCACCCAAACTGAGAGACTGGCTTAAAAAAAATCATATGATGGGGATGGCGGGGGGTTTCTGTGGCTGGGGTCAGATTGTCAAGCCACCAAGCCCAGAAACATCCCATCATTTTGCAGGACAGATCATTTTCTGTCCCCCCGGGAACCGTTCAGCGGGGTGTGCTACAGCCTGACGAGACGCCCATTCAAAAGCCAAATCCCTTATGAAGATATCCCATTCACCTCCTCCCAGCCTTGACAGGGCAAAAACAAGCAGTGATTTACCACCTGCTTCTCACGACAAGCTGGCTAATGAATCCCTGTCTATTCATTTCACGTGAGGAGTGTCGGGGAGAGAGCGAAGGCATCTCCAGATGGAAAGGGAGGCTGCGCACACGGGAGCACGCGCGGGGTTCTCCGGCCCCCGAGCGCACGCGGGACATGGGGCCGGCTCTGCTGCTTTCATCACTCTGCTTAATGGACGTGTCTCTTGTGAAGAGGGGTTGAGATGGGGAGAGAGGGGAGACAAGTCAATCTCCCGCTGCCAAAAAAGCTGTAAATTACCACAAATGCCAATAAGTCATTAGGAAGCAGAAGAAAAATGCAGGGTTGTCATGGCAACTGACATTTACAACTTTCAGGAGATGTTCCGGGGCTGCTCGCGCTCATTCCTCAGGTGCGCCGGGATGAAAGGCACCGCGCCACTCAGGGCCACGCGGGGTGGCAGGGTGTAGGAGTCTGCCGAGGGCAGAGGCGGCGCCAGGCGGGAGGAGGATGCCAAGGCGGAGCGGGTTTTGCCAGGCCTCGATGGGGCTGGACAGGGGGTGGTTAATCCACCGTGCTTGCATCTCTTGTCCTGAGTTCGCGTGCAAGTGCGTGTGTATGCATGCGTGCGTCCGTGCCTGTGCGCGGGTGCGTTTGCACGCCTGTTGATCATGACTGTAGGGAGCTGGGGGGGGGGTGTGCGTGCGCGCATGGGGCGCATGCACACGTCTATGCCTGCATGCACATCGGTGGGGTAAACCCAAGGTGTGCGTTCCTAGCTCAAGGTGGAGAAAGAGGAGATGAAGGAAGAGCAGGAATGGGGAGGCGGAGGGCAGCTTCTCAGGGAGTCATTGTTTCATAACACCTGTTAAAGGGCTTTGCTTTGTTAAACGTCTGGGATGCTGAGCTCTGCTCACAGGGCAGAACGGACCCTGTAACACGGTAAATGCAAGCAGTCCTATACGACAAATGTAGCAGCTAGGGATGCCTCGTATTTCTTAGCATAGGCTTGAGGGGTCATCCTGTATTTGCTCTGGAACTGCACTAGCCCCTCTCTCAGCGATCCTCCCCACACTTGCCCTTGCACACCCTGCAGAAGTGAGCCCATAGAGCTCGTCTTGCCAGCCTGGAGCCGGGCAGTCTCACAGCCAGCGCGAGGGGATGGACTCGCTGGACTCCCATCACTGGAAATACATTCCCTTTTGTTACCCCTCCATTCCCTTGTCAAGCCTCTCTCCTTCCACTACATTGTATTTTCCCCTGCACTCCTCACGCTAATGCAAGGGGGCTTCCTACCTTCCATGACTGTTAAGAAATGGGATTGGGGAGATGTGGAAGAAATGCAAATAGCACCTGCAAGCTTTGTGGGATTAAACTGAGCCCTGGATGTTCATAAAGGGAAATGAGGCTTAAAAGGATACATGGCCTGGCTGCAGCTGGAGAGACCTGTAAGCACAAAAGGCAGATGATGGGAGAACGTATGATACCCAGAGGCTTGTTCTCCAAGTTGCAGCAGCACAGTTTGGGGAGAAGAGGAAAATGAGGGAAGCGAACCTTCAGGCTGGGTGATTTTAGTATTCTCTGTGCCCTAGCAGAGGATGAAAAGACGCTGTGAGAAAAGCCTGAAAGTGGACCGGAGACGTGCGAGCTTGAGCAGAGCTGCAAGCAGGTGGAATTGAACCTGAGTAAGCCCCTAAGGAGCGAGTGAAATGAGTCTGCCTGGGTGGGGGACACCTTTTTTTACAAGAACAGTGACAGAGCCCCAGGGCTACAGTTTAAGCTGGAGCAGCGGAAGGTCTTAGCTCCTGAGGTCCCCAATTCACTTCTCAGCATGCCAACCAAGAGGCCGGCCATCATGCCGTGTGAGATCAGCTACAATGCATGTTATATAGACCCCAGCACAGTGGGGACAAGTCGGGGAGAAGAGCTGTAGCCTGCTGTTCAGCTCTTTTGTTTAGCAGAAATGTTCTGACCTACCCTTCCTTCCAGCAAGTCCTAGGAAACAGCCCGGAGGACTACACAATCTCCTTCACTATCTGCATAGGCACTCAGGACCAGTGCAAACATCGGGATCCACATGCAAAGCTATCTGAATATATGTCTCGGCCCAAACTCCTTCCTTAAACTCTTCTGGCCATGCCATCTTGCTAGCAAGGAAAGGGAACGCTTATTGGGGGATTAGCCACGTGTCTTAGGCAGAGTGAAGGGATAAGGGGAGAACAGTAGCAGAGACCTCAGTTGTTGTACAGAGGCACATCCAGTGTGTATTGTTTAAACAGATTTAGTCGGAGACACCCCCTTCCTGCACCGTCCGGGGTGAATGATGCACCCTCCTTCAGTGACTCAGAGGCACCCATGTGAGTGATGAAGATCCTTCCCAAACTGAAGGAGATGGACTCACCCTTCACGGGTGAGGAATTCTATTTATTCTCAGCAAATTCATTTCCAGTTTATTTTAAATTAAACTGTCTAACTCTGACTGCTTGGAGCCTGATGGTAAAAGAGGGGCTGGGGGAACTGATAGCAAGGGAAGGTGAGGGAGTTAGCCTATACAACAGAGATGAAAATCGCATTCTGGGGAGACCAGCCCCCTGTATTCTGGTATGGGGGGTGGGATGCTGGGCTGGAAAAAGTACAAACCTCCTTGCTTGCGCTGAGAAATGTCTGGAGGGTTCAAGGGTTCCCAGGTGAGCTGCTGAGAGGAGGAAGGAATATTTTTCCAAGCCAAGCCGCAGTCTGAAAAGATGGGAGCTCAGCGCGTCCTAGCCTATTCTGTGCGTGGCAGAGGGAGGGCTGACCGGTGCTTAAAGGGCGAGGTGATAGGACGGCCGGGGTTCAGCTCAGCCACACATTCATTGTGCGATCGGGGGAAAGTCCCACGGCACCCGTTTCCCAAGCGCTTAGCACCCATTAGCAGTTCCCCCTCTGACTCCTGCGTGGTTTTTTTCTGGTGTGCTAAGAAACCTAGCCACTCAGTAAAGTGCCCGGGTAGAAGACGAAAGCCTTGGAAAACCTGCCCTCCACAGTGAGCCCTTCTGGATAGTTTGCTTTTAGCTTTTCTAGGCCTCTCATTCTTACTAGCATAGATCATGATGCAAGCTGCAAAGTGGTGGATGATCAGGACATCTCCAGCTTTCCCTGTTCCCTCTGTCAAAAGGGCTTGACGACATGCACACCTCACTGAACTGGAGGTTTGGCTCATTCCTCTTTCAGAAATCACTGAATCACAGAAAACAAGGGCTGGAAGGGACCTCAGGAGGTCACATGTAGTTCAACCCTCTGCTCAAAGCAGGACCAGCCCCAACTACATCATCCCAGCCAGGTCTTTGTTGAGCTGGGTCTTAAACACCTCCAAGGATGGAGATTTGACCACCTCTCTGGGTGACCTGTTTCCATACTTCACCATCCTCCTAGTGAGAAAGTTTTTCCTAACACCCTAAGCTTCTCTTGCTGCAGCTTGAGCCCATTGCTCCTTGCCCTGTCATCTGCCCGCACTGAGACCAGTCCAGCTCCATCCTTTTTAGATCCACCCTGCGAGGAGTTGAAGGTGGCTACCAAATCCACCCTCAGTCTCATCTTCTTCAGACTAAATAAGCCCAGTTCCCTCAGCCTCTCATAAGTCATGTTCCCCAGCCCCCCAACCATTTTCATTGCCCTTTGCTGGACTTTCTCCAACTTGTCCACATCCTTTCTACAGTGGAGGGCCCAAAACGGGACAAAGGACTCCAAATGTGAAGATCCCAAATCCTTTGAGATGCTTGAGAGACAGGCACAATAGAAAGAGGGTTTTTTTCATACTTTCATAGTTTCTAGGGTCGGAAGGGACCTGAGAAAATCATCTAGTCCGATCCCCGAGTTTAATTTAAACTTAATTAACGCATGCTGAAGGACACAAGAGACAAGTACCCTCACAAGTCCAGCAGGTCAATCTAAGCTGCGGTCACTACAGCATGAGCAGCCATACCCAAGCTGGGTAGCTTAAAGCTACCTTAGGAGCGTCTATGTGAGCTGAAGTCACGGCGGTGGTTGCACTTGAGACAGCATGCAGTGGCAAAGCTGAAACCCAATTGGAAAGGCCAAGCTAAGGTCAGGCAGCTTTCTGGCCACTGAGGCACCGCACATGAGATTGGGAACGACTTCACTTTCCACTTCTGCTGACTGGTCATTTTCTATCTGCCCTCCTTTGAATCTCGCAACCTGACCAACAATAGCTTGGCCTCTTTGGCTGCTCATTCTCCAAGATTCATTTTGGCAAGCTTTTCAGAGAAACCTGACCTTTCCTCTTCTGAGTTTGCTCTCTATTTTTCCCTCCCCTCTGTTCATAAGCATCAGCTTAGAGAAGGAGACCTTTCTTCCCCCCCCTCGGGGAGCAAAGATGGTTTCAGAATGACTGCCCTTTTTTCCCCTCAATGAGATTCGTTCCCAGATCTGCCTTCCGGAGCACTCACAAATATGATGAGCTTATTCCAGCCTTCATCAAAAGCAGGACGCTAAAGGGCTGGGGGTCACCACAATAAAATAATGCTCCCTGCAGCCACTGAGCCAAAATCTCAGCCAGTGTCAAGTCCTCAGGCACAAGAAGCAAAATCCTGGCTTCAGTGAAGTCAAAGAGAGTTTTGCCACTGACTTGCCACCAAAATCTCCACTGAAATCCATGGCATTATATTGCTCTATACCAGCAAACTGTGCCCACCGGTGTGGACTCCCTTTTTCCTGTCTCACCAGCAGACGGGAACACTGCTCTCTTCTTCACCTCCTTTGGGGACTGCGGGCACTTGCTGCTGGGGACAGCCGTGAGCCCAGACGCGCTGTCTGCAATCATGCATGATGGTTTCTGCCTCCCTGTGCCAGGAGAGTCACTATCTGCAGCTGGTTCTGCTGCTGCACATGGCTTTCGGCAATATTGCCCTATTTGCCTATAATTCACAAACAACGCCTTTCCCCTGGGCACCCTTGTGTTTACTTGTGTAATTAGTTCTCCTGTGAGGTTTCGTTAGAAGCACCGACTCTCTTTCATGCTCGTGGCTTCCACCGGAGTCTGTGGAGCGATAAGGAGTCTGCACCTGCTGAGGGTCCCGTCGGAAACAACCCACAGGGCATGTCTACACATGCATTTATGCCGGCTTAAATTTACCGTGCAGTAAGTGGGAATAGGCTGGCATTTACACATGCAAGCATTAAGGCACATTAACGCCGTATGTGGACTGACTTGGGACTAAACTTTAGTCCCAAGTCAGTCCACACACAGTGTTACTGTGCAGTAACGTATCTACACGTGTGTTACTGTGCAGTAACTAATTGCGCCTAAATTTGATACCCGCATGATGCAAGTATCAAGTTTATGCTCAAATCAGTGTAAGCCACCATATTTACTGGAGAGTACAGGTGTGCATGTGTAGACACATGCCAGTACTGCATAGTAATTTTGGTTACTGCGCAATAAATGCATACATGTAGATGTGCCTGCAGACACATAGATGCATCCCAGGACAGACAGGCCTAGTGCATGATTCTTATACCCCAACTCCCAGTGGGGATGATGGAGCCATCCCACTACACAGGGAGCACTGGGACATGGTCCGCATGGCCTCCTCCCCAACCCCGGCTCTGCTGCGAAGCCCTGCCCAGTCACAGAGACTGGCAGCTAGATAAAGCAATGGCCCGCAGTAGTCCCACGTGTATACACTTGTGTTCTCTCTGTGTCTGGGAGGACACAGAGTGGGCTTGGGGCTGGGGTCCTGCAAGATGGGCCAAGCCAACAATGTGGTTACTCTCTGTACTGCTGAGGGGAGGAGGTGACTCCCCACTGCACAGCACCGAGTTGGCACAGCCCCCTACCTTGCCACAACGGGAGTGCTTTGCCCCCACCACACACTGATCCAAATGGTGGAAAAAGGAGTCGGGTGGGAGCGAATCCAGGCCCGAGTGCATGAGGGCGAAGCAGGTTGCATCCCCACATTTGGCCGGCTGGGGCAGAGGGAGGACTAGAGCCACAGGCGGGGGAGTGACATCCATCTCCTCTTTTTGTGTCCTGTGCTTCACTTCTCACTCCCTTGGATTTTTAACATGATTTAACTCTGCAATTATGTTATTTACTGCAACTTTGTAAAGAGACAGTTTGCACCAAGGACACGACACACCATCAAACGGTGCCAGACAGGGCAGACTGTCCATAAATTGAGCCCAACGCCTGACACTGCTGTAAATCTGGAGCAACTCCGATGACCCTCGCATCCCTCTATCCATCTGTCGACCCATGTTGTGCCATTGAACACACTCCATAGCCTCCTATCTTATCTCATTGCTTCTGAACAGCCAGAAGACAGTAACAACATCCAGCTGCTAGTCATAAGGTACCCTCGCCTGTAGTCTTTACTCAGGGCATGCTCCCACTGATCCATATGGGAAGCCTTGCCTGAGTCTGGGATACAAGAGCCTGGTTCTCAGTCTATACTGGCAGTGATCATCTGAAAGGGAAGGGAAGTATATACAACTGCTAACAACAAGAAAAGGTGTTTGCAGTACAAGTTCCCCACCACCAAACAAAAACCATCATTTTGATCTCCCCTCCCATTCTGCACTAGCAGCAAAGTAAAATCAACACTATTTTTCAAGTTGCAGCAACAGCAGCTTTGGTGGCACTAGTGCCTAAGCAGACGCAAGATCCCAGGCATGATAAGTTATCGCTCTTCTACATAAACAGCCCCAGTTTTTTTTTTTCAAGTTCCATTAAAAAGAGAAAACAAAAGAGGAGGAAATTCAGTATTTGCAAAATGGAAAAGGAAAAATTCAGGCAAGAGAGAGGGGGGGAATATATTTGTGGAGGCTCCCAAGGGGCTTTTACAAACAAAGAGGGAGTCAACAAAAAATTAAAAAGCCATAAAGATGTCTGGAGAGTGTCATTGAGATTCCTTTTGTCTTATTTAAACAGTAGTTTAATGAAAAGAGAAGAACAATAAAAGATCTCAGTGGTGGAATATGGCACTCCAGTGTAATCTAGGGATCATTCTCACAATAACCCTTTGGAGCAGTTCTGGCTTACTACGGTGTCAGTGGGAGATTCAGCTAAACCCACGGGCATCCCATACAGCCAGCCCCAGCTCCTTCCTCCTCTCCAGTGTTCGGGACAGGATTTAATCCTGCTCAAGGTGAGTGCTGAAAAGATCATTCCCTGCATATCCTGGGTCTTACTGCTGTGCTGCCCAGGCACTGCAATACCTGCAGGGAGTTACTGTCTGTGTAGGCCAGCTCTACAGTTAAACTCCTCCCAAAAAGAGTAGCCTGGGGTGGGGCTCAGGATTCCTGGCTTCTTTCCCTAGGAGCTCTCTCTAGAATGGAAGACAAGACTTCTAGTTTCTACGGCTGGCTGTGGAAAGCCTCGTGTTACAGGAGTTAGGGACGGAGAATGGGTGTCCATCCAAACTAGTCCCGAGTGAGATTTTTCACCGGACTAACTTATTCACCGACAACAAAGGCCCAGGTATACCCAAACTCCCTGTGAATTCAGGCTGAATGCAAGAAATGCTTTCGGGGGAACCAGTGAAAAGAAATCAGAATGTCTATTTTGGCACTATTGTAATGAAACATTTTTATGTCGAGTCAGAGGTTTTATTTTAAAAACTGAGCTGAAAGCAATAATGATTTTAAAGAAAGGAGTAAGACACTGAAAATAAAACTGAATGATCTAGTCCACTGAATAAATACACACACGCACACACTATATGTGTATACACACACACTCATGCACACTCATATACATATATGTATATACAGATATACATATATATACACACACGCACATACTACATGTGTATACATACACACATCTATCTATACACACACACTATATATAATATATAAATACACCCACAGACACATATATAGACATACATACAAATATATCATCTCAAGCTTTTCATGTCCACAGAAAAAGAACCCAACATTTTTATTCAGGTTCACCTGAAACAATTTTTTATCTTTCAGTGTTGCTGCCACCAAACCAAAGTTGTCAAATATTTGTACCACTTTCCTCCTGGGGTCTAGTCTGGAGCAGAGTCTTGAGTTTGTGATTTAGAAGTGGGAAGAAGAGTGCGGGACTCCGGACTCTTTCCCCGATTTTGTGGGAGCTTGGCTTCTTGGTCAGAACAAGCAGGTCAGAGTCAGGAACCCAGGGTTCCCCTCCCAGGCACTTGGAAGCAGTGGTTTAAATGCAAAATGTCCCCCACATGAATTACCAATTCCTTCCTGGCTAGAGCTTTTCAAAACAAATCAAGCACCAAAGTCTTTCTTGGGACAAAACAATTTCCCTTGCCTGAACTTGAACACTGACTCAAGTCACAGGTGGTCAACAAAAACGGGAAGGGAAAGACAGCCAGGCTCAGACCTCATATGCCAAGTTTAATCTTGGAGTGAATTTTTATGGCTGGTTATAAACTCCACAAAATACGACTTCATAATAGAACCTGGGATAGGCTCTTAACTGGAATGGGCACCGCTAGAGTCTGCATGGGATCAGGATGATATCAGAGTATTTATAAGGTGCTGAAGGGGGAAGGGAGAGGAGAAGACTATGGCATTCATTTTGAGGAGAGCTGGTGAATAATTTACCGCAAGTCATTTATTGACTCAGCGCGCCTCTTTCCCCTCTTTGGAGGAACGCACCCCTGCACAGCCAGCCGGCACAAGGCCTAGGCACCACTTATGTTCCAATTAGGCCCTTTGTGAATTGTCTGGGAACAAATCCCAATTTTGCCCTATTTATTTGTTATTCAGAATTACTCGCCAAAGAGATGCTACACATCCTTCTTGGGCTGCACCTTGTTTGCAAACAGTTCGTTCCAAGCACTCGATACGAGACAGTCGAGCTGTTCAGATAGGACACACGGATCACATGCCATGCTTCTATCTCCCTGATTGGAGGAGCTGAATTCTTTGACTAAAGTTTCCCCTGCAAACAGCCATGATTATGAATTCAAACTTCTCTTTCCAGAAGTGGTCTTTAATATCCCTCCACCACCTGGCCTGCTAGTGAGTTCATCGGCCAGAATACTTGGGGAGAGACGGGGGAGGTGAACAAGGTTAAATGGAGTTCACTTGCAAATCGGAACGAGGGTCAGGGAAGAAGTAGCTGCATGTCCCGCCTTCCCCTACGTCCAGGCAGCTTGCGAGGAGATGGTGAACTTCACCCCTGGCCAAATACCCAAGCACCATTTCAATGGCTTCAAAAGAAAGGCTCAATGGGATGCACACAGGGCAATGACGTGGGCCTCACTACTCAGTACGGGGTTGAATTTCAGCCCCCGTGAGTGTAAGCTGCAGGTATAGGCCTGATTCTCTTGCATGAATTCAGTGGTGCCGACTCCTGATTTATGCCTCTGCTGGTGAGATCAGAATCAGGCCCTTTATGTCTAATGGGCTCCCCAAACTGGGCAAGAGGGACCACCCAATGTGCCAATGCCCAGATGTGCACCAATGCCCACGACACTGACTTGGGCAAGGGCTGTGGCTCATAGGAGAACTGGGTACGGACTTGGGAGGGCAATATAGAGTCAAGAGAGGCCACGTGGCCCAGTGGGCAGGGCACCAGGCCAGATGCAAGGATGCCTGGGCTTTCTACCTTAGCTATGTGACCTTGGGCAAATCACTTCCCCTCTCCATGCCTCTGTTTCTGCCCAACCTTTGCACATAGTGAGAGATGGTCTCTACTCCAAGCAGCGTACGTGTGCTGTGCTTACCACAGACCTCCATCCGTGGTGCAGCTGGGGCTGTGATCCCCATAATGTCAGCCTCGCGCTACCAACCACAGACCTCCCCTCCTTGCTCACTGCTGGCCACTGCCTGGATGGCTGAGGGGCCATCAGCTGCATGCGCCCCCCCCATCTTCCAGTTTTAGATGCTTGGCGATCCAATCGGAGCAATTTTCTTGACCATTTATTGCCTTACTAAAACCCACTCATTGGAACAGCCTTTTACAAAACCTGCAATAAATATATTTATCACAAAATCCTCTACCCCATCAACAATCTCCAAACCTGCACGTATATATTTCACTGCCTATAAACTGATTGATGCCCTGGAACAGCTTCAGGCTTTTAAACAGCTCATACTCTCACTCTCTTTCTGGTTTCTCATTTTCTGTGCCCTGGAAAAAGTGGGGGTTGGGATGCATGAGCCGCATGCAAAGTGCACAGTCGTTCTGCAGTAGCAAGGAGTGGTGCCCGCCTGGCTCGGGGGTCCTGGAAATGCTGCTGGGAAAGGATGCAGGGCAGGACTGGAACAAGGCCAGAGGCACTGGCACATAAGCAAGGTAGGAGGGTAGTAGGGTTTCTCCAGGAGGAAGAGCAGGGGGTCAGGGATGAGGTGCACAGGTGAGGTCTAGGCACTGGGTCCAAGGAGGGGTTGCAGGAAGGCAGGATGAAGGTGCCTTGGAGCGGGAGCCCCTGTGTCCATTACTCAAAAACCATGAGTGCTGCAGGCTGGCAGAGGCAAGATGCAGAAGCCTTCACCCCGCCGCCTGAGTTTGCAGCTAGCCAGAAATAACAGCGCCAACAGCTGTCACCTGCCCCATTTATCAGCCTGTTGCCACCAAGGGAGGAACTGACCTTGGATCACCTATGTCTTGGTCCAGAGCTTGACCAACAAGGTCATCCCTCCTTTTACAGCAACGTTTGGTCCAATTGAATTTGACCTTCCTCTAGTTGCAACCCAACAAGAGCAAAACATCCCCCCCAGCCCTTTGATTACCAAGGTGTAGAGTTCTCCCTGTCCTGGGCTCCTCTTGTCAGAGGTGAAAAGGAAGTCATAGTTCCCAATGCAAAGAGCAGAAGCAGCTATTTCCCCCGGAGAACGGCAATTTCATTTCCAGGAGGCTGTTTAGCAGAATCAGACAAAGTCACCGGTGCCTCCCACTCTGGCGAGAGGCAGGAGGATGTATCATCAATCAGTGCTCGGGTGGCTCACACCTCATTGCCAATGAAATCCAAGTGCAACACAGATCTCCATTGTGTTTCCAGGCAAAAAGGGCTGGCTTGCAGGGGGGTACTGGTTACAGCGAGTTCCTGCACGCAAGGAATTAATTAGCAAGCCCTTCACGCGGTGCCCTCAGGCATCGCTGCATGGCTCCAGGAGCCGGATCCTGAGCTGGTGACAAACAGCACGGCTCTATGGTCCTCCCTAAGCCAGCCAGGAGCAGCCGGACTGCCGTGTTCCCAGGTAACCCCATTTGCTCAGAAACACTGAGAAGAAATTAGCCTGATAGCAAAGGCCTCGGTTATAGGAAGGATTGGCTCAAGGTGACTCAGCCTTGCTATGCATGACAGTGCAGCAGGGTACCTTGGAGGGCACAGTGCCCTGGGTATGCAAGCAAGTTACTGCCTCCGATCTCTGCACTCCTGCCCCACAGTAGGCAGAAGTCTTTTCATTGAGGTCTGAGCCACTTTGCATCTCTCTCAGCTACAACAGGGTAAGAGCGTGCATGCAGCCACTTAGACACACAGCTGATCCCTCCCCACTTCGACCCCACGGTCACTAATTTGTGGGCATGTGCCCTGAAGCGGCCTTTACCCCCACCCCAGCAGGAGTGGGCGGAAACAGCGTTCCTCCCTGGGGAGCCTGCAACCCAGCCTTGGCCTAAGCCAGGGTCCCGAGACATCCCTCTACCTTCTCCCCTCCATCCAGTGCTTCTAGCATTAAGGCAACCTCCCAATGCCAGCCTTCCCCTGGAAATAAGAGGGCTGAGGTAGAAACACCAAAAACAAGCCTGTTCTTGGGGCATTTCCAACAGGGACCAAACCAGAGCATCTTTCTGTCTGCAGGGCCACCCTAGCACGCATCGCTCTGGGGTCTGCTGCATGCAAAGACAGGAAGGTCACAGCAATTCCCTTCCTGTTTGGGCCTCTCGCAGCCAATCACAATCTCATTTTCCATTTTCCCTGGGGGTCATTTTCCAAAGGGCTATCATGGCTCTGCTACCCAAGCTGCTATTACTGCCCCAGGTCCTTACAGAGCCAGGGCATATGTTTATTTGATGAAACTAGAGTCCTGCCATCAGCGGGGAGGACACTGGGGAACCTTTCCAGAAAAGCCACTCCGATCAGGTCCCCTGGATTTTAACTGCTGCAGGTGACAAACAGCTCCCAGAAGCACCCAGCCTTAGAGACGCCCATCCAGCCTGACCCCCAGCCCCGCAGAGGTCCCCCCGTGGCATTGCTTGGGTGGTGGAGCTTGCGGCTGTTTTGGAGAATGGGAGCAGAGAGGAAAGGCTGGGGGTACAGGCCAGAGCCTCAGCTAGCGTAAGCCAGCCTCGAAGCAGAAAGGAGCCCATCTAGGCCGAGCAGGGAGGGCTAGAGAGGGAGCGCCTGCCCGGCCTGATTTAAAATGTGCTGAGTGAGGAGGGCTCCCCCATCCTGCTCCCCCGGGCAGACGATTATGCAGGCTACTAGATCTCACCGTCAGCAAAGTTCCTTCCTGATGCTTCGGCAGAAACGTTTCCCCGTCCCTAATCTCCTGGCACGGCTGCAGGCGTATCCCCCCTCGGCCCAGTAACTCCTTGCTTCCTTCCCCGCGTGGCTAATTTAGGTACTGAACTCGCAGAGCTCGGGGCCGCAGCCCCTTCCTCTCAGCTGGCAGCTCAGGCTGGATGTCGGCAGGAGCCGAGCGGGGCCACCGAACCGAGCGTGCCAATGCAGTGGAGCGCAGGGGCAGCCTGGCACACCGCTAGCCTCCTGCCTCCGTTGTTTTCCCCTCGGCCGCTCCGCTGCCCGCGCCTGGGACCCGTCTCCAGGGGCATGCGACAGTCACCATAGCTCACTGCCAGATCAGATCTGTGCTGTCTGGGTAGGAAGGGTCCTGCTTAACAAGCCACTTCCAATTCAATTGCGCTTGTGGGATCTTATCGGGCTTCTAATGATGCTGCTTCATAAAGAGCCCCGGCGTTATCGCAGCTCCCCCCACGATAGCAATCGGCAGCCGCCTTGTTTTGACATGACAGCCGCACGGCTAGGGGAGAAGATAAGGAGCAGGATGGCCAGGAGGGAAGGGAGGAGGGGAAATGCAGGTCCCGCACTGGAAAGAAAGCAGAGTGGATGGATGGTTTAATAGATGCAAAAGGCAGAAGCTTGCACTGCGAGACA
The DNA here is from genome assembly GCF_001723895.1 of Crocodylus porosus. NCBI lineage: Eukaryota > Metazoa > Chordata > Crocodylia > Crocodylidae > Crocodylus > Crocodylus porosus. Next base: position 1,619,739 of record NW_017728935.1, on the reverse strand, counting down.
GCTGAGGTTTTGCCCTCCCGGGTCTCCTTGTGCAGGGGCAGGGAGTTTTCAACCCGCCGTGTCTCTGCTGCAGTCCGGCCCGTGACGGCCATGCGTGCAGGCTCACCTGAGCTCGCCTGGAGCCAGCCGGCCCAGGTCTAGCTCGCGGCGTTGTCCCACCAGCACAGAGCTCGGCGCGCCGCTGGAACCTGCCTGAGAAGCTGGGGGGAAACCCTCAGGCCCGTGAGCTCTACCAGGGCTGTGCTGCTAGCCATCCCCAGGACCGGCGGGGCAGGCTCAGGGAAGCCGACACACTAGCCGCAGTCACCGCAGTGGCTGCAGTGTAGACAGACCCAGGAGGGGAGGGGGCGAGGTTGCACATTTCTGTCCCCGAGGGGGAGAAGGAAGCACGGGAGGGGGAACGACGTTCAGGGCACGGGCCTCTCGGGGAATCCAGGTTTCCTATGAGCAGAGAAGCCTGTACTCAGTCAGGGCATCACGGTGCTTGGCCAGCACCGGGTTCGTAGCCCTGCTGTGATTAGGATTCAGTCATTTAAAAGCTCCAACCCTTGCCTTTTTCATGCAGCCTACACTCCCCTGGCTTTGCTAGGAATACAGGTGTCTTTGCAGCCAGACACGGACCGCCTGACTGGCATCGAGCTAAGCAGACCCTGCCTCCTCTGAGGGAAGGGGCCATTGGAGCCAGGGAGTTGAGCACCTTTTGCCGTTCCCCCGAGGCTAGTGGCCATCAGTATTTCCTGACCCCACATGCACCTGGCTTCCCTAGACCTGCCTCTTCCTTGCCAACAGCCTCCGAGCATCCCCAGCCCTCCACAAAAGATGTTTCCCACCCATGCTCCCAGGCCCTCAATGCCTGACCCGGGGCATCCGTGGCTCCCAGGTGCCTCTATTCTACCCTCTCCAGAACCGAGCTGAAGGGACCGATGCCTGAGGCCTGAAAAAGGGGGTCGGCTGTCCTTGCTACAGCTCCTCTATACCCCCAGGTGGGGGGCAGCTGGGGGGGGGCTCCTCCCTGGGCTCTGAGCAAAAGACTGGAGCGGTTGGCAGGTTTGCTGACCCGCTTGCTTTGTGCCAGGCTCTGGCGTGCAACGGGGAGAGACTGGTGCACGTCTCGGCCTCGCAGAAGAGGAGAGGGAGGAGACGATGACAAGGGATGTCACGGCTAAGCATAGCAACACGGAGGCACACTGCCTTATTTACTCCAAGCACCGAGGGACACAGCTGCTACCGTCCTGCCTCCCTCCCCCACTTCTGCCTGAGCCCCCAGTCTCCAGGAGGGTGTCTCGGTTGCGGGGGGTTCAACAACTAGTCAGCGGAGAAAAGGAATCCCAGCCGCTGGGCTAGAACCGGAGGCCAACGCTACCTGCCCTCAGCCAAGCTAGCACACCGTCATCTGGCGCACGGCTCTGGCAGGCTGGAAACGCGAAGCTGGGAGCCCTCCCGGGAGGGGGAGGGAGAGGGGCAAGGCTGTGCAAGGAGACGGAGGATGCGTATGCAGGGGACACACATGGGGGGTGCCAGGGGAGTGCGTGTGGGTGCATGGGGTGTGTGCGCACGGGGTGTGACTGTGTGCATGTATGTGTGTAAGGGTTCTGTGCACGCATGGGGTGTGTGTGCACACGCACGCATGTGCATACATGGGGTGCGCGCCTAAGGGATGTGTGCATGTACGGGGGGGTGCACGTGTGCACGTATGTGTGTGCGCACGCATGTGCGTGTCCGGGACGTGTGCGTGTGCAGCGGTGGAAGCGGGCAGGCAATACACGGGCAGCCGCCGCCGCAAAATCATTCCCGCCGCCTTCCCGGCCCTGCACGCCCGGGGCCGCGGGGGGAGCTCGCCCCCCGGCAGCCGCCCCGGGC